>NW_010973132.1:4469888-4478876 GCF_000737465.1 Haliaeetus leucocephalus | reverse complement strand
AAAAAAAAAAAAAAAAAAAAAAAAAGAGGAATTTATTTACTATTTCCCATTGGCAGGCAGATATCTAGGCACCTTCCTGGAAAGTGGGGCCCCAGCACATGTAACAACAACTCGGGGGGCGGGACGTAACTCCAAATATTCCTCCCTTCCTCTCCCTGTCTCAGAGCTTTTACTGCTAAGCACAATGTCTTATGGTCTGGAATATCCCTCTGGCCAGCCCAAGTCAGCTCTCGCGGCTGTGTACCCTCCCAACTTCTGGTGCATGCCCAGCCTACTCGCTGGCAGGGCAGCATGAGAAACAGAAGGGCTTGACGCCGGGTAGGTAGGGTTCAGCAATAGCTGAACGTGTATCCTGCTCGTGCCCCTGTCAAACACACAAGGATGTATGGAAGGGTTTGCTTTGCTGTACACATGCAAGCGGTCATCATTGTCACTTAGAGTTTATTTGAATATCAGCCTTTTGCAGAAGGAGAATTTCTGCACAGAGAAGAACAAGGTAGCATAGGAAGGTAACGCATAGTCTAGCAATGGCACAAAATAGCTGATATTAATGGGAACCACGAAACCAGTAAAGACGGAAAGGCTATAATAAGCAAAGAAACCTTAAGGATGTCAGAAGGTTGTTTATACCAAAGGCTCTCGGAAACGTGCACTGAAAAGGACAGGTTCTCCTCGTGTTGAAGATTTTTCTCAACGGCAATGACACCAGAACCTCACGGAAGATATAGTTTTAACAACAAGGCACTGACAGGTAAAGGCGTGCACTCCAGCAAACACAGAACAGAGGAGCGAGGAAAAGAGCAGCTCAGAAGATGTGAAAGGAGGACTAAAACAATAACTCCAAAGCTGATAAGAAAGCAGGGAAAGGCATTCTGTAGGTGACTGTTCCCCCCCCATACCTGGCAGGAAACTTATATACACATCTACTAGCATTTTTTTATACTAGTTTCTTCCATTGCAATGATCTTTTCCCTATATATATTTATTATTGGTAGGTTAATTTCATCTCAAGGTCCTTCAGTGGTGAAGGACGTTGCAACTACAACATGCAGCAATTATTTTCTTAATTAACTTCCCAATGTTGCAAACCACATGACAAAAAAATCATGAGCTAGACTCCCCAAAATGATCACTTATAGTAATTTAGGGTTCTTATTTGTAGCCTGTGTTTCACTTCTTCAGGGGGTCATATTGTCAACTGTTACGTCAAAAAGTTTAATATAAATTTTTAAAAAAGCATACAAGATAATTAAACAATTATGCGACTCAAACCAAAACATCAAGATCATTGCCAAAATATTACAAAAAAGGCAACACTAAAATTTATGTGTCTTTCTGTTGTTCATGATACATAGATACAATCCAAAAATCAAAACTTTGGATTCTTATTCTTCTAATTTCTTCTTGGAATTTGCTCTCTACCATTCATCTTCACATGGCTCTTTATTCCACTGTTTATAGATTTTAGCCTACAAATTAATTAGTGTTGTATATGCGTTCTATTTAAATGAAGGAGTAAAAAGATACAGAGGTAACAATAAGCATTTCATACGCACTCATTACTGTTTTCCTTATCTGCTCCGGTCCTTTGGCAGGGGCTGAAGTGTGGGCATTATTTGCTATTCTTGTTTTCCCTTGTTGTACTATATTTACTTAAACCCTAAAACCTTCGGGCACTTCACTCACTTTGCCATGGCTCTCTAAGACCCAACAGATGGTTCTTGAAAGGCTCAATATAGGATCAGAGACCAAATTATAAATCCCTTTGAGTAACAATCTGGAAGTGTCTTCGAAATGCCATACATCTCTGTAGCACTCTTGTGATAATAATAAAACCACTGCTCAGAGGAAGAAAGTAAAGTATGAGCTATCTCTTTAAAGCAGCTGATCTCTCTGTCTCAAAAAAGGTTAGGTAAGGATACAGGTTAAAAAAAAAAAACACCAAAAACAAACAGCAAAACCCAACAGTAAATGTCACAGCAATATTTCCTGGAAGCGTCATGTAAATGTTATTTATTGTGCCAAATACATTTCCAAAGCAGATGTCTTCCACAATCTATTTTACTCAGTCACATCAAAATAAAATAGTTGCAGTTTCAGCCTTCTAGGCAGTATTACAATTCATAGGTCTCTGTAAGGCCAGTTCATCCCAGCACAAGAAGCTTGTTCCGCTACGCTGCCCTTCAGCCTTCTCTCAGCGATACAACGTGCCTAGTCTATCGCAAAGCACAGCTGTTTGGGACACTAAGAACTAGCCCTGGTATGAGACATCCTGACCTACACCTTTAGGCACACACCTCTAAAATATTTGTCACCCTAGACTCTCCTGTCAGAGGCACTCAGGCTTGCTCTGCCTTTTTCTTTGGTATTGCCATCTCTGCTACTCATAGGCAAGCTTTGGAGAGTTTGGGGTTTGGGTTCAGGTGCAAAAGCTTTGGCATCGAGTGTAGAAGCTTGTCAAAACAATGTGAAACTTCAAATAAATGTGATTAGTTTATCTGACAAAGATGTGACAGCCAACTACCAGATTCATTTCATTGCAAGCGGTTCATTTTACCCCCCACCCCTTATCTATTCATGTATTTAGATTTGTAGATCTTAGGACAGATATTTGCATCAATTTGAACATTTTTACAGGGCCCTGAGAGATGCTAGACTTGAATGACAGATCAGGCTGAAGAATTTTTCAGTAAAAAAAAAAAAACCACAAACCAAAAAAAACCCCAAACCTGTTTCTTCAGGGAAATTTTCTGGGGGAACATTTTGAAAGGTACACAGATCTACAACTTTCCTCGAGTAAAGCCTAAACAAAAAATCTGAGCCAAGCTGATGGAAAACAAAACCACTTTGATTTTTTTCAAGCAGAATCAGCTATTCCATTTTGGAGGAGTTCAACATTAATCTACATTTGTTTGAATGTGCTGCCTCAGTGACAGATGACCTTAGCCATCTTAGGGTCCTGTTTCTCCTCTGCTACCCAGGCATCTTGCATAACATCTCCTATTCCCCTTCCCTCCTGAGCAGGTACAAGATAAAAGGGAGATGCCGCAGCTATAGGGCACCTCCTGGGAGTTGAGGTCTAACTACCGAGACCAACCTTTAGAGCCGAGAGCACTCAATCAGCTGAATACCAAACCCTTGATATTTTACATTTACATTTCAAGTTTGGCCAACAGTTAAAAAATAAAAATAAAACCCCAAAACTAGTCTTTCCCAGGAGAGCAAGTCAATTTACAAATAGTTCTATTTAATGTTAATTGTGAAGCTACAGGATCTCACCAGAACACGATACTGCCACATATACCATTAACACATTACAGCCTCTCAACTTCTAAAGTTTGCTTTCTTAACTGAAATGCAGTTGCTACATACATCTACAACTGATTAACCTTTGGAATTAAAAATCAGACAGCACCACCAATAACAGGAAGAAGTTCATTTGCCCACAACTAGAAAAGCTGCAGGATATGTTGCATTCTCAAGATCCTGAGCTGAACTGTGCACTGCTCAATAATTCTTTAATCTGAATAAAGGTCCTCATGGCCAGTGTCAGCACCAGAAAGCACCACTGCACAGGGAAGTTGTGGGTTTTTCTTCTTTACCACATCAACAGAACTACTTTCATCTACAAGGTTGAGAAACAGTGGAGAAGCTGTTACGCCAGGTCTGTTGTCCTCCCTGGGGGTGACCTCTATTGCATATTCTCAAAGATTAGAGTCTTTTTGCCTCTCCACACCCAACCCTCCCCCCTTCCCTTTTTTCTTTTTAAATACAATAGCGACCCACACAGACTACAGTGAAGTCCCGATACAGCAAGGCATATGACTATATCTTATTACCTGTATGCAGCACTGGGTACAAAGTCTCTTTCAATCTGATTAGACTGTTTTTCATTCTTTGCTCTACAAATGCCTCTTCTCTATCTTGAGATTATTCCCTTCAGCTTTGCTCGAGCCTATTAGTTTATACTACAATTTCCAAAACATAAAAATATATCCTGAATTTAGCTCTAAGGAAAGATCAATGGTGCTGGAGACTCAACTCCTCTGTTTGGAGTCCAAACTCCACAACTGTGTAACACCCACACACAGGGTTTCTCACATGTGCATTGGTGCTGCTATTGTAGAGGGCAAAAGAAGGGAGCAAAAGTTGTTTCTACAGACAGTTCAGTCCCTTAGCACAGGATGTTGGACTTCAGATTCCTGGTTTTCAAGGGGTTTTTTGCAACATAGGCTCCAGTCCAGTCTTAGCTAGGCACGAGTCACCCAATCATTTTACGGACACCATTGAGCTGCCATCACAAGGCAATATAGTTTATGCTTCAGAGTGCAGGTATGCCTTAGGCTAAGAAATAGAGCACCTTCATTGCTTTAAAATGTTGTCAGAAACGGCTCATTTCAGTTCACTCAGAAGGGCACTGACTGCAGCACAACTTTGGTCATACTGCAATATCAAAGAACATTTCCCCCAAAAATGGTTAATTCCCTCTAGTTCTCTTCTCTCTTATTTTATTCATCAAAAATTTCAATTTCTTCAGTGCTAAATAGCCATATTTAGTTTCATCATCCTGCACATAACACGCATGGTTACAAGCTGAACATGCAATTTTTAGATGACTCGGATGTGGCAACAGCATTTCTCTGAACATCTTTTCTCCCTTGACCTCCAGCTTAGCTGCATGCTTCACGTCAAGAGCTATGCTAGCACAAGGAAAGATTTGTCTCCAGATGTCTCAAAGCTTATCCCTCACAATTATTGACCTGGCATGCTGTAAGGGAGGACTTCGGGTTGTCCTTGCACTGTCACTCAGGTGGTCTCTCACCACAAGCAAGCTAGCTTAGAAGACCTGCTTGGGCATTCTGGAATTTGCACCCTCATGCTGGCCCTAGCCTGTGGCAAGTGAATACAGCCAAAGATTTAAATCAGTGATCCGTACTGACCATTGTCCTCCTCCTTCATGCAAAAGAAAATTTTGCAAATATCTTTCAAGATACACTTGTTTTCCAGAAATGCAGAGGTATTTATTATCAATTAGGAGAGACAAAACATCAAGAATAGGGCACCTTTGAGCCTGTAACTACAACAAAGAGAGGGCTGCAGAGCTAGCTTAGGGCAAGCTGAAATATGGCCTCGCCTTTTGGACACCAATTGCGTTTGGATGGTGTTATAAAGCCGTCAGTGAAACCCTCTAGATTTGCTGCGGGCTCGTTTTGCAAAACTCAGATTTGAATAACTTTGCCAGGGCTGAACAAATTACTCTCAGTATGTCACAAGCTAAGGTCAAGATCCACAGTACTGAAAAGAGAGGTTGAGTAGATAGGAACATACAATCCTACTCAACTCCATCTTTCATAGGAAACTCCACTGAAGAAGGATTTCCCATCACACAAGATCTCTCCCATCATGAACAGAATGGGCTAAAAGAATATCAGAACAGTCCAATTCACTCCAACTTTCAGAGAGTAGATGAAGTGAAAGCATTACATGCTTTTGTCAAATCGATCCAGACACCATAGAGATGCTGACACTCCTCACCACACTGTTTCCAAATTGGACTGGCTGTGAATACTGCAAGGGGGTCCACAGCTAAGCAGTTATCCTCAGGAGTTTTCAGGCAGAACCATGACTAGGGTATGTAGGCAACCGAGTATGATCCGAGGTAGCAGTTTCCCAGAAAGAGGTAAGAGAGAAATGCCAGTGTCTGTCACAAAGTAAAATCATCCTTTGTCTAACAAAGTGCATGCCTGCAGCCTCCTTAAAACATGAGGGACTCCCATTGCTCCAAGGATGTGACTGAATACAAAAGAAGAATAGGTAACAGCAATTCACTTACAAAAGTAAGAGCTTCAACATGCCTTCCCTCAGTATTGGGGCTATCTTGAAGCTATTTCAGAGCTTCACTGACTTAATTAGTTAATAAAGGATCATTAGGAACCATGATAAATGGTTTCTGCTCAGTCACACCAATGACAGCAACTAAAGGCGGATGACAGATAATTAAGTGAAGAAGAAAAATGTTCCATTTACCTGGCAAGACTCAGGCTATGTTCTGTAAGTGTTCTACCAAAGGTTTGCAAAATTCAGTACTATTGAACGCAGATCTGATCTCCTGGAGAATCACTTGGGAGTGCCTACATAAGTAGGGGATCTCTTCAGCCTTCCACTTGAATTGCACCTGGTTCTATGACATTCATGTTTCTGGATATCAGAAGCATCACTGAGAAGTCATAAACATATTTAATAGAGAAAATTTTAATCTTTATATTATTTGTATCCAGTCAGTCTTGGTATCTGGTCTGCGAAAGATAATTGCTGCTCTGAATGAGGCAGTAAGACACCTTTAAGACTATGTCCTTCATTTTTCCCTGCCACCGTTTCCAAAGCTCAAATCTTATTCCTCTTGACATTGATGATAACATAACATTAACGCAACAGTTTCTCTAGCAGCTTAGAGCAATCCTGTTAATGAGTCTGACAGTGACAAGGTTCGACAGTGCCTGACCACCATCACAAACTATCCAGAACCCTGAACTAATACACTGTTTCACTTGATGGGTTTTAATACAAATTGGACACCAGAATTTGTGGAGAACATTTTACATAAGTCTATTTCTTATGCTACCTTTGAGTAAACAAACACCTGGAAGCAGACACCAAGAATTAAACAGCAGAAGGTTTTAACCACAGAATCAAGTATTACAAGGATTCTTGTAAATTCTTGATGAGGAGTTGAGAACCACAGTGCATCCCCCTGCACAGCCTGTCAACAAAAACCCCGACACCTGTTGGAAACAGCTGACAGTAGGCATTGCTTTTTATTTGAAATATTCATTAGAATTACTGAGCCTCTGAGTCAAGGCCTGAGCCTTCTCTAACAGTCAAATGCTTTTCAGAATATAGGAAGCAGATACTGGATATGATATTTGATGTGTTTATACCAGCCAACCAGTACTGAAGATTTATTTTCTAGTAAAAGAATTCTACTCATGTATGAAAGAGGTACACATCTTTATTTCACCATGTTGAAAGCAGCCTGTAACATGATAGATTACATCTTTATCAGCATTTAATCCAATGTGAGGAGAGTTTTGATTTAGTCAGCTTACATGGGAGATCTCAAAAGAATAAAACCAAAACACATACATATCCCTATGGTGCAAGACACGAGGATGGCAATTCACTAGGCAAACTATTTTTCTTGGAACACTAAAGCAGTCTCCCATGGAAGTAACTGGCCAGTAAAGTTCATGCTGTTGTGCCCACTTTCTGACAACCTTCATTCAATAAAGATATTTAAGGTTTCTCTGGGAAGGTAAGGAAAATCTGCCTGAAGGCCTGCAAAGACACTTGGGCTACATTTAGCTTTATTACAGGTGGAGTTGAGACCAGCTGATTTCAAGATTACCTGAGCCTTCCTGTTGCCTATAACCACCAGACTCCAACTACTTGGCTTGAAGCATTATTTTTTTTTTTTTTTCCCTTGTGTCCTGGTTTCAGCTGAGATAGAGTTAATTGTCTTCCTAGTAGCTGGTACAGTGCTATGTTTTTGAGTTGGGTATGAGAAGAATGTTGATAACACTTTTTTTCAGTTGTTACTAAGTAATGCTTAGTCTAAGGTCAAGGATTTTTCAGCTTCTGATGCCCAGCCAGCAAGAAGTTGGGGGGGACACAGCCAGGGCAGCTGACCCAAAGTGGCGAATGGGGTATTCCATACCATGTGACATCATGCCCAGTATATAAACTGGGGGGAGTGGGGGGGATCGCCGCTTAGGGACTAACTGGGCATTGATCAATTGGGTGGTGAGCAATTGAACTGTGCATCATTTGTATATTCCAATCCTTTTATTATTACTGTTGTCATTTTATTAGCATTATCATTTTTAGTTTCTTTTCTGTTCTATTAAACCGTTCTTATCTCAACCCATGAGTTTTACTTCTTTTCTCGATTTTCTCCCCCATCCCACGGGGGGGTGAGGGGGTGGGGGAAAGTGAGTGAGCAGCTGCATGGTGCTTGGTTGCTGGCTGGGGTTAAACCATGACACCTTGAACTGAATTATCTTGGAAATTTTCAGCCACATTGTTTCACCCATTTCTGAAAACAATACCAGTGGAACAGCTGTTTGGTGCCTATTAAAATCCAAGATGAGATAGGAGCACAAATTCCTGCTTTCCTTAACACACTGAAAAAAGCCTGCAAGACACATGAAGTTACCCTTCTATTGCACTGAGCACTGATAAAGCCTCATTAGGAATATTTCTACCCATTTGGGGGAAGACACTTCAGGAGTGATAAAATCTAGTCAAGGAACATCCAGGTGAGAGAAATGAAAATGATAGAAAGGTAAAATACACCACCTACAAAAAGCAGATTAGACAGAGAAGCACCATACAGCCTTAAAAGGCTGAGGGAAGCCAAAAGTCTTCAAATATGTAAAACGCTGTTACCCTCCCCTCCCCCCACCCCAAAACAGTAACATGCTCCCAATGTCAGTTTAAGCCTGGTTTTCATGTCCTATTCATTATTGCAACATGAATAATCAAGGTAAAACACTTGGCAAACTTTTTTTTTTTCCTTTCAAACATAGATAAACACTGCAATAGCATGCTTAGGCTGCATGGAGGATCTGTCACTGAGGATTTTAAGAACAAGTTAGACAAACATCTGTAAGACTGATAAAGGTATAGTCAATCCCATCACATGATGCAAGATATCTCTCGTTTTCTTCCAACTCTGTGATTATTTATCGGTCTATAGATCTAGATTCCAACTACATCTCTACATTATCAGTGCTTCTGCAAGTCAAACCCCAGGCTTATTTTCTAGGTGCCAAACACACAAAACTAGTAATCACCTTTGATGAAGCATCATTTAAGTGAAAGGGTTTGTATAACACAGAAACAGTAGTTGAATGTAGTTGTCAGGGACTGTTTTTAAATCATAGGAACATTTGGCTTGGAAGGCACCTTTAAGGGTGATCTAGTCCAACC
>NW_010973132.1:4451531-4469586 GCF_000737465.1 Haliaeetus leucocephalus | reverse complement strand
CCAGAGCTGCAGGACGCAGTACTGCAGGTGGGGTCCCACCAGAGCGGAGTAGAGGGGCAGAATCCCCTCCCTCAACCTGCTGGGCACGCTGCTTTTGATGCAGCCCAGGATACGGTTGGCTTTATGGTCTGCAAGCACACATCGCCAGCTCACATCCAGCTTTTTTCCACCAGTACCCCCAAGTCCTTCTCCACAGGGCTGCTCTCAATCCCTTCATCCCCCAGCCTATATTGATACTGGGGGTTGCCCTGACCCAGGTGCAGCACCTTGCACTTGGCTTTGTTGAAACTCATAAGGTTCACATGGGCGCCCTTCTTGAGCTTGTCTAGGTCCCTCTGGATGGCATCCTGTCCCTCAGGCATGTCAACCTCACCACTCAGCTTGGTGTCATCTGCAAACTTGCTGAGGGTGCGCTTGATCCCACCATCTACATCATTGATGAAGATATTAAACAGTACTGGTCCCAAGACAGACCCCTATATATATACTTTTTTTGCCTGCCGTAGCAATGCTCCTTCACTACCCCCCTAATTCATCCCTATATTAGATAGCTGCTGTGCATAGGCTGATGCAATACCGTACAGGGGAACAATGTTATGAGAAATGCAATCAAGGATTCCGTTGTGACGGATACACACTTACAGATGAATTAAGGTTGCATAGCCACGCTTCATTCTGGAAATACTTGCAACAGGTTTGGCCATGCAACCGTAACAGTGTTATTTAACCAGGCTGTTGCTGCACGTTTGAGATACAGTTACCATTCTCTGACTGCCTTGAAAATTTCTAATTCTGGTGGAAGAGAGAAAAATTCATCTGCTTCCTGACTCCAGGATTATTTGCCTGAAGGGTAATCTGGCCTCTCTTGTGGCCTGTTCTTTACCGAGGAGCACAGATGATACCCAGGGAATTGTCTTGGCAGCACTCAGTTGTTTATAGGATTTTGCAAGATTATATACAGTGATTTCTTCCCCCTACCCCATAAATTATTGATTTCTCCTCCCTCTCCTTCTCTACAGAAGGATTTGAGTGGACAGTTTCTGAAAGGGCTAAGGCTAAGCTTCTCCACTTTTGTGAGCACAGTTTACTTAAGACAGCGAGATGAAACGTCTGCCTCCAAAACCAGATGCAAATGAAAACAGCAATGTTTACACCCCTGACGTGCAAAAAGGAGGAGCTGGGACTACAGATTTTTCTGATAAGGAAGTGATCTAACTGAGCAGTCATTTATGGAGGACTCTTTAGCAAACCCCAGCAAACATTCTCCATTGAAATGCTCCCTCCAGACAAGGCAAGCTTTATCTGCAAGTGCTCAAGCCCTTATCACTGTAGGATTTGGTGGGAAGTGGGGGTTACAGGTGATAACAACAGACAGGAGCACATTATTTTTTTAATCAAGTCTTTGAGTTGTTATTTGCAATTCATTAAAAGCAAGAATCAGTAGCTTCTAATGGCTGAAACAGCCACCGTGCCCATCTCCCAACTTGTGGCATGCCAGACCCTGTCACCACGCACAGGGCAGCGATTCCCTCTGGTTATAACAAAACAGAGAGGAGATGCTGCCAGCTAAGGAGCCATTACACAGTTTCAAAAGCACCTATGACTGTGAACTACCGAGCTTAGGGATGACTGTCATCACCTAAGGGTGATCATACAAGACGTCTTGTTCCAAGTATTTTGCTGGCTCCAACCACCAGAGCAACCGAAGGTTTTCCAACATGTGGCACTAGTGTTAAGGTTATAACCAAACAGACCTCCGGCCAGGAGAGAGCAGAATAATCAAGCAGACAGCAGTCATGCATATTTTATACTTTCTAGATCAAAAGGAGCACAAACTTTAATTGAAACTGATTTCACCCATTAAGGAAGAGAAAAACCAAGCACACGTTTTTCAAATCCTACTGCGGCAACACACAGGCTTGCATTTGCTTTATTCCAGCAGAGGGCAAAAGCTACACAAGGAAGAGCATTTGAGAAGACAGTTAGGTCTGAGTAAAGGGAAAGGTAAAAGTATCCAGACTCTTGACACCTAAATGACATTTTTAATAGCATTAAATAGAACGTCTTGCAGGTTTCATCCAGCTCTTACAATAAGATGTAATACAACAACTAAAGTTTCTGTTCATGCCTTTAAAAAAAAATAATCTAACAACATCACAGCAGTTCATACATCACTGTGATGATACATAATTCCCATCTCCTCCTCAGACTGCATGCGCTCATTTGTTCCACTGAGTTTCCAGTGAACTGTTTGGAAAGCTGATTTGAACTGACAGTGATTCCATTGCACAAATTGACAACGCTGTACTTCAACGTGTAACACATACACCTTTGAAAAGCATATGCAGAAGAAATACACACAGGTTCCTTCAGTTCAACGCTCAATAAGTAGTGATATAAATGTAAAGTAGCAATTTTGTTCTATTTACTGGACAAATACACAGAACCATTTGGACTGCATGATTATTGCTGGATGTGGTAAAGAAACTGCTGGTTTTGCAAATCATGTGGCCCTGTTTAGACACAGAGGAGGTAGTGAAGGGCCAATGTGAGCTCTTGAGCATTGCTAGATTATCCATACAGCACTTAGTATTCTCCACTTTGGTAGAAATAGCTGAATGGCCACATTAATAGCAATAACAACCATACTACTTTTTGGCACACCGCTCTTCAATACATAATGTTATACTGAAATACAGTCACTTTGTCACACTGCCTTTGTTTTTTTCTGAAATATTCAAGCATCCAGCTGCCAGTAAAAAAAAAAGAAAAAAAAAAAGACAGCGTCTTTTACTCTCTGGGCACTTTTAGGGGTAACACTGGTTTACATTAGGTTCCAGTGTGGCAGTTCATATTTGATAGCATATGTCAGCTATAAAAATACCTCAAAGGATCAGAATCTACAGTGTGTATCAGTTAAGTTTTACCTTACTGTAGCATTTAAATATGGCACTGATTCACACTGATTTTTTTTTTTTTATATCAATGAGTCCCATCATTTATAATAAAAGAACATTCATATGAATGAAATTAAGGAAACTAGAGTGTGATATGAACATCAGAAAAAAACCAAAACATTGCAAGAGTAGAAATCTCTCTCAAGGGACATAGTGAAATCTTCCATCTCTTGATTCCTTTAATATTAGGCTGGACAAGCCCTGGGAAGCCATTATGGGGAGGGCAGGGGAATCCTGTAATAGACCAAGGGAATGGATTGACATGATCTGTCTACACAAATCTTTTCTCTCTTTAATTGAGGTAATTCTGTGATGATCCTGTAGGCAAGATTACAGATGTAAGCATATTGTTGGTACAGCAATTAACACATAAATATTCAGCTCTGACATTTCTTATCAGCTAAGTATAAATTTCTGCCAGGCTGCTTCCCTGAAACATTTGGTAAATGAACCCATTTTGATCAGAAGGTAGTTTATTGCACACTGGAGTTCAGTGGGTGTGATCACTGAAAATGACAGATGAACAATCAACAGTTTTGGGAAATAATCAAAACAGCAACATATCTACACACACTGATGAAGAGGATATCTCTAATGCAAACATTTGCAAGCAGTTTTTTTATAGCTACACAAATCACAGGGACTGATAAACCCAGGGGCCAACACTCTCAACAACAGGAACACAGAGGCAGGCAGCCTCCTAATCCCATGGGCAGCTCGCTACTCCAGTAAACTAAGTTTCTAAAACACCAAGTAGGCATTCTTCTGCTGAGAGAGGTTTAGGCTGTCTACAATGCAACCCAATGCAGATTTAAACTAGCTCATTTGGGCAGCGGTAGCTACGCAGTTATAACAGCACGGACTGCAAAAGTAACATAAGCAGCTGAATAAATCCTTCAGGAACTGGCCCAGGGTGGCTGCAGCTGATTTAACACTATCTTTGACTGAAGCATAAACTTATTTGTATAAGCTGAGCTTTTGAGATGTACTCATAAGCTAAGAACCGCAGCCTAGGCTGATTTTCAGAGTACCACATCAACTAGAGGAAGCTGCCAGCAGGCAAGAGATACCTCATAACTTTGAAAAAGGGTGTCAACAGATGAAAGTCCTAGTTATGCCAGTGATTTGTCATGCTACCCTTGAGTCATTTGGGGTTTTTTTTTCTATACTTGAGGTTCCTCTGGATAAAATATATTTCCACTTCTAACACAACTGCTTTCAGAGGCTAATTTTGCCAGTGATCGCTCGGAGAGTGAAAAGTGTTTTGTCGCTGTTAAGTGCGCAGCAGTAGATGATTCAAACTTATTTGCTGTAAGGAAAAAATAAACTTGCATAAACATTGCTACAGAGCTTTACGGGTCACAAACGCACAGAAGCTTTCAAGACAGAATCACTTATAAAACTACCCATAAGACAGCAGACTGTTCAAGCAACAGTCTTCAGATAACACCACTAATTTGTGCTGTGGCCTCATCATAAATTTACCAGGAGACAAATGCACTTCCTATTGACCCTTACTAAATCTTTAAACAAACATCTTTGCAACCTTTTCCAGTCATCTTCAGAGAAACTTATTCCTTTTACTATTGCACCAACTAAAACAAGTATAACGAACAGCAAAACGTGTTCAACAAGACCAAAGACATAACAGTACAGAAGATAGACGAGCCCAGAGCATGGCCCAGAAGCTATTAGCTAGCCTACAGGTTCAGCATGAACAATCTTGGTTTATATGAACAGCCTAGAATTTAATAAAAGTAAGGCAAGTAGCAGCATTTTTATTTACATTTCAGCTTTTTAAATATCTAAACAAAAAGTAGGCTCCGAAGACCACTTATAGGTTTCTCCCCATTTACCCCTATTAAGCTAAGAAAGAAAACCAAACAGTAAACCAATTCAGATGCATTAAGATACTAGGCTATGAAATTGCCAAAAATGTCTTCAGACACTGGAGAATCCTGCAGAGAGGACTCCCACTGGCAGTATTTTATTTGATGGGAGTCTAAATCAAGACACAGGTCTCTAACAAGCTGTAACCCAGATCGAACAGGCATTCCAAGTCAGAAGAACAAGGGCTTTTCTTTAATTCCAGTAAAACTAGCCTTGACTGTAACTGGAGAAAAGCCTATAAGCAGAGTTGCCTTGAGTATTCTTCGCATAAGTACTACTAGAGGAGAAGAAGATAGGGTCAGGTTACTTTCGCTACCAGAGCGGGTAGGACAAAACTGGGATGAAAAGCAGAGTCAAACGTTTGAGAGGAGCAACTTCTCTTCCATTACCTTGTTTTTCTCAGCCAACCATTACTATCAACCTATGTATCCTAACGCCTCTCTCAGCAGCAGCCACTGCCATTTTCACTAGGTCTAATGCTGTCATAAAGCCAAGCAGGCAGCCACCCTCCATTTTGCCTATGCCTAAAATTAGGACTAGGTATAAGCAGAAGAAAAATACAGACAGAACTGCTATATTAAGGAAATAAATTGAAGAAAGGAGATGGGAGAAGGAATAAAGGAGGGCAGCAAGGAGAAAATAGACTTGAAACCCCAAGCTTTGCCTTTTAGGCTAATTAAGCAGTAAGTCTCAGGTTCATTCTCAGGCCTCACTGAAGGTAGTATTTAACTTTCAGCTGAGCCTGAAGAGAGCCAGGATTTCTGGTTATCTCACAATTTCTTACATACAGCTTTTTCATACAAAACATAAGCTTCCCCTCGACCAGGGTGGAAACAGTTGTCTTTGAAGACAAGCCTACAAATTCAAGGTCAGAACAATGCAAGATGACAAAGGAAATGCCTATTCACCAGGACTGACACACCAGGTCTGCCAGAGGAGAAATTCAATGGTTAAGTGCCTTTGTGTAATGCAAAGCAGCCACGAGATAGCCATTTAGAACAGGATTATGCATCGCAGCAGCTGTGCAAAACAGCCACAACACATTAGCAAATTCTTAGCATCTAAAAGAGAGACAAGAATTCAGAGATAGCACTCCTTCCACTTCAGTAACATCACCATACGATTGCCTGTCCCGGGAGACAGAGCACCTCAAGGCACCCTCAGGATCAAGAGAAAGGGAACTTTGATTAAAAGAATACACTGACGCACACAGTAGCTATCTGCAAAACATAAAAATAGTAAAGAAACGCCATACCTCAAATACTGCCCAGCCCTTTGCTAAGTTACAGCCGCTGCGTGATCAAGTTGAAACAGATTAGCAGTCCTTTCAGGTCCTTAAGTTCAGCGTGCTAACAGAGCTCACACTTATCCATCTCTTCAACTGAAGGAGGCTGAGAAATGCAAATGACCTAAGCATGAGAAGCAGGTGTAGACAATGTGAGATCCCTATCAGGCATGGCTAGAGAAGGGAGGTTCTCATTTTCACTTCATTTATGGAAAGCCAGCTGGTCACCTGCTGGGAGAGGGGGCTCTATTCTTTGCACCTGAGGGCTGAATATAACCCTCCTCACCCCCCCAACCCCAGCTGCATTGTGCACCTTAGATCTGTGTCCTCCCTACTTCCACAAGAGATGTGCTATGTTATTTGCTTGGGTTTTTTCTTTTCTCGATATTGATCTGTGAGTATTTGTGCATTTGTCTTTCCAGGGCCCCTAGAGGAGAGTTTCTTGCAATTTAAATATATATTGCTTTTGCTTTTAATGATTTTTTTGTGAGATACATGTTTTCTTCTGCAGCCTCTTTCTGTATTATACTGCTCTACTTTCTAACCAATATTCCTAAACAGGGCGTGAGATGGTTTTTACTTGCCTTATGCAAATTGCATATTCCAACTTGAGCTGAAGACATCACTTGCCAAGGAAAACAGTGCCATGAGGTCAGTGTTCTTGCAGAGCACTGTAAAGAAGACAGATAAAACAAACTCAAAGAAAAATCAAGGAACCGATGGTTACTCAGCAAGCAAACTTAAAAAGCTGACCAAACACAGCAGAATAAAACTGGGATCACGTAGTCAGAACTTGTTTTAGGTCCTGAAGTACCCATAAGAATTGTATAAATGTTTTTGAGGACTCATTAAGTGTTAGCCACTTCAATAAAAGCTGTGAAAGGGAGCTGAGACACAGATTTTATAGACCAAATCTCCATAGTTTTACACTGCTTTCAAGGAGAAAGTCCCCACGCTTGCAGACAGTTAAGTCACAGTTTTATTTCACGTGAATATAGCCAAGGCCAGTGGGTTCAAAGGATGGTACACAGCACCTCTGCGTTGGTGACCAACCTGCTCCTTCTCTGGATGAAGCTGCAGAAGAACTGAGATTGAGATGGACATTCAGATTCTCCACGGTTTTGTGCTCTGGATAAACATTTACATCTCTGCAAAGAGGCTATAAAAATCTACTGGAGCAGTACAATTGTTTTACACAAATTCTGTGGAGAGGCAGTTGACTGTCTGTAGTACCCGGGAATAGGAAATCAGGGCTGTTGCACACCTCAGCCAGGCATTTGTTGCTCCCTGGGAGCAACCCAGGGTTTTTTACAGCACGGAGAGCACTAGCACGAGCAGCTCCCAGGTTCCTCACCTGGAGGACCGCATGGGACACTGCTCCAAGGCAGGAGCACAAGCAGCTGCCTGCCTCTTCCCCTGCACCCCCAGGCAGCTCCAAGGTAGACCAGCATACAATATCACCTCTTTGGCTTTGAAAGACTCCGGCCGCCTTTTCAGAGCAGAAAATCTCCGATTACAACACCTGCAGGAACGCAGCAGGACCCACTGCAGTGCTGGAGAGCAGGATGAACCACACCAGCTCCCAAGCAGCTGCCTGTCACAGGTGTGAGGAATCACTAAGCCTGTGATTCAGCAGCTGCTGCCGGTTTGGGCCACATGCTTTCTCCCCCACTGTGTGAGTCTTCAACTCACCATCAGATGGAAATCCCTGTCTTTTGTCATACTTTGATTCTGTGAGCAGCAGCGGCTCTTATTTCCCAACTTATGCTCGAGTCCAGACTCAGTAAGGTTACCTATTTCTTGCCTGTTTGGGGGAAAGGCTGTGGTCTCCCTATTACCGCTGACCTCTGCAGACTGCAGCTCTGCAGGTGAGGTTCTGCTGAGCTGGGAATCACCTTGCACCTTTTTGGCACAACTCTCAGGTTTCGAAAAAGTGCAGCCCATTGCTCATCTTTTCTCTGGTATGTCTAAAAGCATAATTCACTTCTGTATCTCTCAGCTAAGATTGATGAATAAAACAGCATTATGAACATATGACTTCGTTTCACCTATGACTCATGTCAAAAGCCTCTGAAGTGGAGTGGCCCAATTAGCAAGTACCTGTGCAGTTTCCTATGGCTCACATTTAAAGACATCTTTTAGATATTTTTGAAAAGCACACTCCTGTTACAATACCATCAAAGCAGCATCTTACTGTAAGGTTGAAACACAGCCGTTTTTCTTTTGAGACTGTTTTTCTGTCCTCCTTGAAACGCGGTATCTTCTGCCTCCTCTAAGCACTGTCACCCGTTCCTCCTTAATGTGGATTTTGTCCTTCTGGTGAATCTAACAGTTCTGAGAAACTCATGCAACTTTATGAAAAAGCTAGAACAACCATTTGTGTTGGAAAGACCTAGAGTTTAAATACGAGCTTTCAAGCAGTGTCCCCTCGGAGTCGGTGGACAAAGCAGACAGGCTAATCCTGATGCACAATCTACAACACCTGCGTCACACTACTGCTGCCCCCAGAGAAGAAGGTTCTCAAGGACACTGTACACAAGATCCACAATGTGACACAAAGCAAAGAATCCTTTCATTGGTCATGAAAATTCTCAACATTCAGGCATTTTTCTTTATATACTAATTCCTAGGGATTTCACACTTAAGTCTTTCAGGATTTGATTACTCTCTTCCTGCAAAAAAGCTGAGAAATCCCACTTTGATCAGGTCCAGTGGGCAGCACTGGAGAAGAAAATTGTACTTCCAGAACAGCAAGTAGGCTACAATGCTGCCGTGCATCCCTCCAAGCTCTTCTTGCACATTCACAAGGGCTGCACTGGAGATGGCATTCACTGTTCACGTGAATTAGCTGCTGAAATACACCCCAAAAGCTGTCCCCAAAAAAAGCCCTCTCTCAGGAACTGCACCGCCTACACTCTCACTTGCTGCTCTTCCCGTTCAGACAAATCCAGAAATCTCCATCCAGTCTTTAATCCTTAACTGCACATTTAGAGCTGAATATCTTGGGGCTGACAGAAAACCCCCGGACTACCTATTGTAGCACATCACTTCTCAAATGTTTGAAATGTAACATCTCCTCAAGACAGCAAAAACAATTGCAGATTTTCAGTACCATGACACATTGTTAAGACAATCTCATTTAATATCAGATAGACTTGTTTATTATGAATAGTTTCTGAATCCCTGACTTTGCTTTGATGTGAAGAGCCAGGGGCTTGCCCATAAATTATGCTAAAGCCACTATCTGTAACAAAAGTTCAGGGTTATCAGGCGTCATAACTTTCATCAGCCTTAACCTCTACGCTTTGTGAATCAGGGTATGTCCACAACGCACTGGAGCCTGTAAGGTGAAGCTTTGGTTTAGGTGCACAGGGCAGGCTGTAAAATGCTCCTGAGAAGCAAAGTAATCCCAGGCAGAATTCCTTGCAGCCACAGTCAGCTTTCTTGGTTATCTCTGTGGGACAGTATTTTGCAGTGCAGATGTACTGGCAGTTTCAGGCAAAAATGCTTCCATGTACTGGGCCCAGGCTTTGTTTATGTTCTGTTAGCTGCGGACTCCTCCATGCTCGCTCTGTTTCTCCATAAAACCCAGCACTGCCCCTGGCTGGATGCTCCTCGGCTCTTATGTCAACTCCCCGCCTCTTCATCTGCTACTTCTTTGCACACTGCCGAGAGCTTTGATTACAGTACGCCTCTCTCTTTGCAGGTGGCATTGCTATAGTAAGGTGGTTACATGTAGAAAGTTTCATCTCCACAGGTTAATATCTCCGTCCTTAGTGCCTTAACTCAGGTAAGATTTTTGTTTTCCCATATAATGAATGGAAAGAGGGCACGAGCTGAAATCTGTAACATAGGAAATACTGATCTAGAGTTTCATAATGTGCTACTGCCTATCCTTTGCCACGCAGACCAGAGAATTATTTAGCAATCTGTCCACGCTTTTCTGATCAGTCTTTCATACACCACCACAACTCAACCCCTCCTAATTTTGAACCTCTATGCAAAGATCTGGGACATTTAGAGACATACGATTATAAATACAGTCGCCCCAACTTGACCTCAGCAAAACTCCCTTGAAGGGCGAGCACTGAGCAGAACTGATCGCTCCCATCAGTCACACACGCCCGTTACAGCAGAGCTGTGTAGGGCAGGCTGCTTTGCACTGGCCTTCCGTACCCCAGCTGAACATCATCCTTGCTAGCAGACATATTTGTAGGGAATAATATCTTTTCTATATGAATCCTGCCCATGAGAAGAGTTGGGTAAGTAGATGATCTTTTGTCATCTTTAATAGCCCTGTTGTCACTTGCTACTCTGAGCCAAAGTAATTTAAGTAATGTGCAGTTAAAAGTAAACTGCTTTAATCACTTTGGGAGAGTAACAAAAAGAATCCACATAAATGTATTTATTTTTGTTTCATGGGCCAACACTCAGCACAGTTAAAATGTTAAAGCCAGGTATGAACTTCTT
Source organism: Haliaeetus leucocephalus (assembly GCF_000737465.1). Lineage (NCBI taxonomy): Eukaryota > Metazoa > Chordata > Aves > Accipitriformes > Accipitridae > Haliaeetus > Haliaeetus leucocephalus. The sequence goes on along the minus strand of NW_010973132.1, from coordinate 4,458,984 downwards.
GAAAAATATTGTTCTTAAAGGATTGTATTCTGTATTTATATTTATCAACCTTGAAAAATAAGACATCAATATAAGGTTAGTTCCTGTCTACCCACAAAATCTCACATTGTAGAAAAATTGTTAATTCATCTTTGTTCAAGACATCCCTCCCCCCTTTCAGTTATCCCCAGAACTCCCCAGGAGGGAAATAACACTTCAGTTCTGTCTTTTTAACTTTCCTGATTTACATAACTCTAATGATATTTAAGTGCCTTTGGCTGCACTTTCCTTTCCTGTCTCTGTTTCTTTACTCCCAAACTCTCAAGGCAGATGAAGTAACAGTTGGCAGCATCTTGCTCATTACAGCATTGCCTCTGCTGCTCTCCAGTCACACCACTGTGGTCGCAGCTGGCTGAGTGGCTCTCCAGTCCTCCATGAATTCCAGTTTTCCTTTGGGAAGTCACTTCTAACTAACTGTCCCCCCGAAAATGGGGGAAAAGAGCTCCTCCTTGGAATCGCACCATTCTCCCAGGCGCAAGGGCTGGAGGAAAGCAGAGAGGTGCAGCAGATCAGGCCAGTTCTGGCTCAAGCCTGACCTCTCCCCTTGAATGAGTGATGGGGACACATCCTGTGAGCCTTTCATCTGCTCCATCCACACCAGGTATGAGAAGACACAGACATCACTCTGCCCAACAAGGCCAGGGAAGAGAAAAATTACAACAAACCCTGATAAAAAATAACAGGACTGAAGAGATGCAGAACAGGATGGATTTGGGGATTGAATTTATAGGTTAGGGATGGGTAGATGTGGAGTTGAAGAGTTCTTGCAGTCAGGATGAAAGGAATCTCAGTAAATATGCGTGATCTTCAGCTATGCTAATCTCTCACACTCCCTAAAGGTAAAGTGTGGGGTGGCCACCCCAAATCATGTGGTTTAGGGCTGGACACATGTTTCAGTATTCACAGTCATCAGCTGATATTTGACCTGCCTTGCTATTCAGCTTTGCTTTCTGTTCCTATTTGGCACACTATCTCTTTCCATTTTTTTTCTGTTTTCTTTTCTCTCTGTACAGAAAGGAAATTGAAGCATGGGAAACAGCAGAAACTCTTTTTCTTCACTGCTTCCCTGATAGTCCATGTGGGGAAGGAAAAAGAAGAAACCAGTTCTCTATGTCAGTCCCAATGTTGTGCCAGCAGTCACACATCTACACAATTTCTGCTCTCTGTCTTTCTAAAAAGGGACTGGAGTCCTCACTGCACACACAGGCAGAAGAAGTGGATAATGACCCCTGCCTCACGAGCCCTGGTGATTGCCTCTGGAGTGATGGTTTCCAAATGAGCATGTGGACCACTACTGATTTTTAAATCATTTAAAGTGCCATGCAAAACACCCTCAAAAGTGCCTTAAAACTACTTTAATCCATGCTGTCTTCCTTTCCTTTTGGCTACGACAGCCACATGGCACCTTCTGCACTGATGCCTGGCACAGTGTTCAGAGCTTCTGCTGTCACCATGATAAAGCACAGCTCTCTTCTCATGATGAAAATCCAAGCAAACTGCATCCAGGAATGCTAGAACTATTGAACATTTTGCTTCACACAGAATAGGCATAAGAAGTGCAAGCTTGCAGCAGTCTTTATGCAGGATTTTCTCAAACAACAATACCATTAAAACAGAAAAGCCATCAGAAACAGTTATGTTCCCATGATGATCCCCTGTCACCAGTCACAGTGATACAGGCTATACGCCCATCTGTTGCTCTTACTAGCCCCCCCTCCCTTTTTTTAAAAAGGATTCACCAAGAAACATTTAGCATTTTGCCAAAAGCATACAATGTCCTTTGTGTTAAACCAAAAATAAAAATTCACTGTTCCATTGCTTTCAAACAACTCGTAAAAAAAAATGCTACCTTCTAACAGAAAGTGACAGTCTTTCATATAAAAACTGATAAAGACCAATATATTCCTTTTATGGGTCATGATATCATCTAAAAAATTTGTCAGGACTGGACTACTTTGTGTGATTACATTTAACCAATAAAATAATTTGAAAGGAACATCCATCTCCCTCAGAAGTTTAACTGGAACAAGACCCTGCAGGGTATTCACTATATTACCTTTTTGGCCATTGTGAATTTACTGTTTGGTTTAGAATAGATCGCTGTGGATACCCAGGAGATTCTTCTCTTTTTCCATTCTAGAAGAATGAAGTCTGACACTAATGTACAGTTGGTAGTAATGAAGGCAGAGTAATCATGTAATCAACCCCATAGATTAGGGTGTGACTTTAAAACCATGACAAAGGCACAGCCAAAACCATCAGAGCCACACTGTGTGCTAGAGGAGGGAGTGTTCCTTGGCACACAGAAAACAGGTTCCAAAGGATGTGTCTATATCACCCGACTTACGTATGGGGGCTGTAAATCTCCCTACATGCCCATCAGTGCAGCTTGATCTGCTGATTGTCTCTTCCAATAGTGAAAAGATGTAACTCTTCGGTTTAACAACCTTTGTACTGCTGTATGTTTCTAGGTCAAGGTGAATCAGTAATCAAGCCCCGCGTTAGGAAAAATGTTGTTTTGTTTTCGTCTAGTTTGTTTGTTTGTTTTAAAAATCTGGTACTCTTAACAGACAGCAACTACATGCACATCCTTGGTTATCCCTAGATCACCCACACTGTAATCTCCACAGTTCTTATTTTAAAATAGAAGCATTTTCTCCATTCCTGTCTCCCAAATGAAAGCCCTTCTCGTAACAGCAGATGGCAAGATGCTGCCTGGGTACAGACTCTACCAATCCCTGTAAATACACGGGCAATTTTCATGTCCAGAAGCATAACTAGGTCTAGGCAGAGCTTCCAACAGTACTCTGAATATAAATATCAAACCTTCTCCCATCTCAGACTTCCTCACACCTTCTATTGAGAATTAATACAAGCCAGCTTCACGCCTTTCAAGCAATCCTAAAGCTTCCAGCACCCCATTTGGCTTTCAAAAGCATTGCGCAGCTTCCTCAGTCCAGCGTGCTGTTAGTACCATATTGTCTGACCCCACACCAATCTTATTTTCTATCACAGCTAACTCAGCTCAGAGAGAATGGTTTCTGGCCTAAGAGAACATTTAAGCACCTATGGATCATAACAGTAGAAAGACAGCAAAACAGGCTGGATCTCTGTGGACCGTACAGTTCTGCCCCAAATGTACTTTCACCTCCTCAAACAAAAAAGAGAAATACTCTGAAATTGTACAATGCCAGAAGTATATGCCTTCAAGTACAGTCTTATTACTTCTCAATGAAAAAAAAAAAAAAAAAAAAAAAAAATCTTGTTATTATTCCAGGAACTGGCTAAATTCCATCACATTCTACTACAATACCCCTGTATTTTCACATCTAAAGAGTTGTTTCTCCTTCATTTCCAATCTCCATTTTTTAAGCACCTGCAGTGGAACATGACAGAAATGGATGCCCATCCTTAAGGATGGAGAGCAAAGTGAGTTTAGTGAGAAAATCTTTAAACCCCTGTGGGATGAGTGCTACCGTAGAATTGCAAGACACAAAGATATTTCTAACAACCTCTGTTTTGTAATTAGGGAGAAGGATTTTTTTATTTTCCTTTATTTCATTTTCAGAGCAGTATTGTAACAAAAATCTTCCCCTGTCGCTTTTGTTCCTGGAACTGCAGCATCACACAAGCCCAGCAGGACAACTGTTCTTGTGAAAAACTGATTTATTCTCTCATCTCTGACAATCTAAGATGGAAGGATTAAGTGATGATCCTCTGATCTTCCTTTTCCCTTGTCTCCCTGCATACACTTTGCTCTTGTAGCTTGCTGACCAGTCTTCAAATATATTGCTTGAATGGCCCCATTCCATTAGGGAACTGACATCTCTCGCTTTAGAGTGTTATTAATATCAGTCCTTGAAAGCATTTAACCAATGACAATCTAACATTAGCTCACAATGGGATTTAAAGACATTACGGTTCATTAATTTATGGTTTAATGCTGGCTTCTTCCAATCTGTTGTCCTTTCTCATTACAAATGGCAAAAACCCAAGCTATAAAGTCCACAGTATCCTGCACAAAATGCTGCATAAAGGCTTCATTTATTTATTTATTGTTATGATTTAAACATACAAAACCTGTCCCTGTTTTGCAAGTCAGTTGTCAAAGAATAACTGCTGGCTTCTGGCAGATACTATATTTGCTTCACTTTTCCTCTTCTCACCATTTTTCTTCCTGCACAGGCAATTTACATATTATATTTTCCTCTCCCATAAAATCTCAGTAAAATATGAGAAACATAACACACATTTCAATCAAGCAGAATTGAATACATAGAATAATATTATTTAAAGCTTTTGAGAGGATATTCCTGAGGAGGAGGATAGGTTAGCGGTTACAACTGATTTGAGAAATGCAGATAGAATGATGTTCAGTTCTGTCATAACCCTAGTTCTTTGCAAAATTAGATCAACGTAATTCAGTTTTAATTGTTCAAAGAGAACAGAAGGAACAAAAATCTGTCAAAACGTCTTGTTTGCAAATTGGAATAAAATATTTCAGGTCTTCGTTTCATGATCTGAGCTTTACAGTGTGCTTCCTGGCAAGCAGGAAAGCAGCTGTGCTGAAAAGGTCCTGGGAGCCTTGGTGGACGCTATGCTTAACAGCGTGCTCCGCCAGCAAAGCAAGCCAACAGCATCCTGGGCTGCGTTAACAGCAGCACAGACAGTAAATCGAGGGAAGTGATTATCTGCCTCCACCATGCCCATGTTGGACCACATCTCCAGTTGTCCATCCTTTGAGGTTTTCAAGACTCAGCTGGACGTCCTGGTCCAACCCCATTGCTGACCCTGACCTGAGAAGGAGGTCGGACTAGAGAACTCCTGTGCTCCCTTCCAATTCGAATTGTCCTGTCATATTATAAACATAACTGACTTCTGTTCCCAAATCCTATTACATATATTCCACTGATAAGGCTCTGGGGAAGCAAGGCTTGACACTAAGAATAACTTTCTCTGATAAATCAGTAAGATACTATGGCGTTTCAAGATCAGAAAAAGGATGGATCTATCCTTGACTATAAAGTGTCCTTTTTTTCTCTTCATTTCTTCATTAAGTTTTGTGTATAATCGCTGTATTAAAGCTTCGGGGATCAAAACTCTCTACTTTTCCCAATTTTGCAGTGTTTGAATTCTGGGGTTAATATTCTTATATTTTAAAAGGTAACAAGGAATGCTACAGATTATTGTATGACCTGACTTTAACCCCATGCCAGCTAAGATATTAGTATGTTAATATAAGCATTAGCAATGACAGCCATAGGCTCAAAGACAGAACACGATCCCTGAATTAAGATGCTTACTTAAACATAGCCAAGATTTTTTTTAACTTGGTATTAAAGCAGAAAACAAAAAAAATTCAGTGTTACTCATAAATACTTTTAAAACATATTTTGTATTTAAATAAGCCCCTAAACTGATGTAAATCACTCCTGCCAAAACTGAATAAAGATACATTTTGATTGGAGGAAGGAGTTTATTCAGCAAGATTTAGATGTGAAAAAAATATGAATGGTGACATGGAACATTCATGTAACTCCGTACCATTCATAAAGTGTCAACTCTGCTCAAACCTTAAGTTGCTCCACAAGAGATCAATAACATGCACTGCTTAATGGAAATGCTTTTTTCTAATAAAAAGAAGCAGAATATGTTTGTGGGCAACTTGGAGTAATCTCTGAGGTCTGCCAGTACCTTAGCAAGAATGGACTCTAATACAGGTTTCATTGCCTTTATTGCTGTTTTTCTTGCTGTTTATTGTCTCCTGTTCTGATTGAAATACACAGGTATAATGAATAATTTATAGCAGTACACATTTACTCTTCCAGAAAATGCAAATCATAACTGTGTCTATATCAGTGATAAAATGGGTAAGCAGATACACTAAGAAGAGATATACAGCAAATGCTTACAGAGCTTTACCAAAATTACCAGCCATCCATCCTTCATAACTGTCCTGTACTGCTCATCACAGACCACTAATGCTTTAAGAGCCACAGAGCTATTCAGATCCATCACTGCAGATGCTGTGACCAAGCCAATCTCCTTTAAAGTCTATGAACATAGTAAAGGTGAGACTGCAAAAGGGGAAATTTTTTTTAAATTTTTTTTTTTGAAAGGCCTGCCTGTACAGAGAAGCCTGAGAAGAGACTGCAACTAAGGTATTAAGTAACAAGCTGTCTTCTTTTCCCCTTAACAGCTGTACAACATACGGATTTGTTTCTCTGTGGATGACTCTGAAGGCTATTTTCCATGAGAAAGAGATGACCACAGAAGAACTAGAAGGAAAAAACAAAATGTTCTGTGTTCTCTCGAATATATAGGATGCCCAAAAGCAGACAGGCATGAAAACCATGAAAAACCCAGTCATGGACAAGCAGAGTCAGGTCTGTAGTGATCCACCATTGCCAGGCTTCCCAATGGCTTGATAAGACAACCAATATACGCTGTAGTCTACAATAAGAGGACAACGCATTATCATATATTGTTATTTTGATAAGTGTTGTCCCTTTTATCTATCTAGGAACCATTTTAATTGACCCTTCTCAGTCTCTCCTGGGTTTATAACATCCCCAAGTGTTCGGTGCAAGCCAGGGTCCAAACACATTTTTTAGAATGCTCTTCCATGAGCTTCGTATTAAACTGCCTCCCTTTTGTGTTAAATAAGGCTGAAAGTTCTCAACAATCTGACAGCCCCATAAACCTTTTCAGTATCCTAGGAATGAAGTCCATTTTTATGTGGAAATTAGGTTAAGATAGGCTAGGGTCCGTCACTTATCATGATGCAATTCATGATGACAGACCAGCATTCATACTCAATGGTCCCTTGCAGCAGTGAAACTGTACTTGACTTTTCCTGCTTACACAAATAATATTTCTTCTGTCTCCCAGCCTTTTTACAACAAATTCCTTCAGATTGCAAAAATTCCTGGATGTCATGCACAGCCCAAGTCTGTCCCAACAGTTGCTAACCCAGTTACTAGCATTAGATATTTATTAATATACAACATCAGTATTCACCTCCCATCAGACACTAGAAGTGTAATGTGGTTTTTCAGAGAGAGAAGTATTTTTTTAACTTGAAACTAATTACTGATTAAACAGTAGATAGGAAATGCTCCAGTAAATTGATCATTTTCAATCAGATGCAGGCTAAAGAAATACAAATTATCAAAGCTTAGTTGATGTTTATATTGAAAGTAAAATGCAAGGTTCGTTACATGTCCAGAGTCAGAAAGGTTCATCACTGAAAAAACAATGTTACTTGCAATATAAAAGGGCTTGTTCAATGAATATTCTATTAATTCCTCTCTATAAAAGCCAATCCGGAGTACTGGAAATAGGAAATCAAAGCTTGCTTACTTTATCTTGCTGACTCAGATCTGATCAGTTTGGTACTGATTCAGCCATTACT
>NW_010973132.1:4450757-4451521 GCF_000737465.1 Haliaeetus leucocephalus | reverse complement strand
TTTTGTGCACATAAAACTTTAACAAAAAAGAAATATTAACTTTATCATTAATTTTTAAAAATATCAAAGAATTAATACTTTGCATTTTTATAGTACCTCCTATTCAAGAAGTACTTAGTGTCGGCAAAGACAAATATATTAAATCTCACATTTCCTCTGTGGGTTAGGTATCATGCAAGGAGGAATACTAAAGAAAACTCATGGGCCTGTTGAAGGTTATTTAAGGTGTCTGTACTGGAGTAAGGAACAGCACTCACACATTCTGATTCCACACCCTGTGCTTTTCCTACCAGGTCATCCTGACTGAAATTTTGTTATCTCTGCTTCTGTGCAATCTGGAAAACATTCAACGCAGAAATTCTCTGCTTCACAGGAAGAAGGAGAAATACTCTGCTTCACAGAAAAATAGACACTGGATGTTCCAGTAGAAAAGTCAACATGGTGTAGCCATCTGCCTCCATCCTTCCAACTGCTATACGAAAGAGCAGCAAGGTCTACGACCTTTCTGCTGGCTTCCCACAATGAGAAGTTCAGATTGCCCCTGCTCTCAAATGTAGTGAATTACTGACCACATATTCCCTAATGTCCCATACGTTACTTGAATGAATGATTAAATGAGAAAAATGTAGTCATTCATTTATAAGGTTATTTAAGTGACTGGAGAATCAAAAGTTAAAAAAAAAAATTCAGAGGAGAAAGTAAGCAGAATAAAGGGAGTATGAAGAGGATTTAGGAGTTCAAGTTTCTTTTCATCTGGGATTCCT
>NW_010973132.1:4449352-4450329 GCF_000737465.1 Haliaeetus leucocephalus | reverse complement strand
TGAAAAACTGATTTATTCTCTCATCTCTGACAATCTAAGATGGAAGGATTAAGTGATGATCCTCTGATCTTCCTTTTCCCTTGTCTCCCTGCATACACTTTGCTCTTGTAGCTTGCTGACCAGTCTTCAAATATATTGCTTGAATGGCCCCATTCCATTAGGGAACTGACATCTCTCGCTTTAGAGTGTTATTAATATCAGTCCTTGAAAGCATTTAACCAATGACAATCTAACATTAGCTCACAATGGGATTTAAAGACATTACGGTTCATTAATTTATGGTTTAATGCTGGCTTCTTCCAATCTGTTGTCCTTTCTCATTACAAATGGCAAAAACCCAAGCTATAAAGTCCACAGTATCCTGCACAAAATGCTGCATAAAGGCTTCATTTATTTATTTATTGTTATGATTTAAACATACAAAACCTGTCCCTGTTTTGCAAGTCAGTTGTCAAAGAATAACTGCTGGCTTCTGGCAGATACTATATTTGCTTCACTTTTCCTCTTCTCACCATTTTTCTTCCTGCACAGGCAATTTACATATTATATTTTCCTCTCCCATAAAATCTCAGTAAAATATGAGAAACATAACACACATTTCAATCAAGCAGAATTGAATACATAGAATAATATTATTTAAAGCTTTTGAGAGGATATTCCTGAGGAGGAGGATAGGTTAGCGGTTACAACTGATTTGAGAAATGCAGATAGAATGATGTTCAGTTCTGTCATAACCCTAGTTCTTTGCAAAATTAGATCAACGTAATTCAGTTTTAATTGTTCAAAGAGAACAGAAGGAACAAAAATCTGTCAAAACGTCTTGTTTGCAAATTGGAATAAAATATTTCAGGTCTTCGTTTCATGACCTGAGCTTTACAGTGTGCTTCCTGGCAAGCAGGAAAGCAGCTGTGCTGAAAAGGTCCTGGGAGCCTTGGTGGATGCTATGCTTAACAGCGTGCTCCGCCAGCAAAGCAAGC
>NW_010973132.1:4440954-4449269 GCF_000737465.1 Haliaeetus leucocephalus | reverse complement strand
GACCACATCTCCAGTTGTCCATCCTTTGAGGTTTTCAAGACTCAGCTGGACGTCCTGGTCCAACCCCATTGCTGACCCTGACCTGAGAAGGAGGTCGGACTAGAGAACTCCTGTGCTCCCTTCCAATTCGAATTGTCCTGTCATATTATAAACATAACTGACTTCTGTTCCCAAATCCTATTACATATATTCCACTGATAAGGCTCTGGGGAAGCAAGGCTTGACACTAAGAATAACTTTCTCTGATAAATCAGTAAGATACTATGGCGTTTCAAGATCAGAAAAAGGATGGATCTATCCTTGACTATAAAGTGTCCTTTTTTTCTCTTCATTTCTTCATTAAGTTTTGTGTATAATCGCTGTATTAAAGCTTCGGGGATCAAAACTCTCTACTTTTCCCAATTTTGCAGTGTTTGAATTCTGGGGTTAATATTCTTATATTTTAAAAGGTAACAAGGAATGCTACAGATTATTGTATGACCTGACTTTAACCCCATGCCAGCTAAGATATTAGTATGTTAATATAAGCATTAGCAATGACAGCCATAGGCTCAAAGACAGAACACGATCCCTGAATTAAGATGCTTACTTAAACATAGCCAAGATTTTTTTTAACTTGGTATTAAAGCAGAAAACAAAAAAAATTCAGTGTTACTCATAAATACTTTTAAAACATATTTTGTATTTAAATAAGCCCCTAAACTGATGTAAATCACTCCTGCCAAAACTGAATAAAGATACATTTTGATTGGAGGAAGGAGTTTATTCAGCAAGATTTAGATGTGAAAAAAATATGAATGGTGACATGGAACATTCATGTAACTCCGTACCATTCATAAAGTGTCAACTCTGCTCAAACCTTAAGTTGCTCCACAAGAGATCAATAACATGCACTGCTTAATGGAAATGCTTTTTTCTAATAAAAAGAAGCAGAATATGTTTGTGGGCAACTTGGAGTAATCTCTGAGGTCTGCCAGTACCTTAGCAAGAATGGACTCTAATACAGGTTTCATTGCCTTTATTGCTGTTTTTCTTGCTGTTTATTGTCTCCTGTTCTGATTGAAATACACAGGTATAATGAATAATTTATAGCAGTACACATTTACTCTTCCAGAAAATGCAAATCATAACTGTGTCTATATCAGTGATAAAATGGGTAAGCAGATACACTAAGAAGAGATATACAGCAAATGCTTACAGAGCTTTACCAAAATTACCAGCCATCCATCCTTCATAACTGTCCTGTACTGCTCATCACAGACCACTAATGCTTTAAGAGCCACAGAGCTATTCAGATCCATCACTGCAGATGCTGTGACCAAGCCAATCTCCTTTAAAGTCTATGAACATAGTAAAGGTGAGACTGCAAAAGGGGAAATTTTTTTTTTTTTTTTTTTGAAAGGCCTGCCTGTACAGAGAAGCCTGAGAAGAGACTGCAACTAAGGTATTAAGTAACAAGCTGTCTTCTTTTCCCCTTAACAGCTGTACAACATACGGATTTGTTTCTCTGTGGATGACTCTGAAGGCTATTTTCCATGAGAAAGAGATGACCACAGAAGAACTAGAAGGAAAAAACAAAATGTTCTGTGTTCTCTCGAATATATAGGATGCCCAAAAGCAGACAGGCATGAAAACCATGAAAAACCCAGTCATGGACAAGCAGAGTCAGGTCTGTAGTGATCCACCATTGCCAGGCTTCCCAATGGCTTGATAAGACAACCAATATACGCTGTAGTCTACAATAAGAGGACAACGCATTATCATATATTGTTATTTTGATAAGTGTTGTCCCTTTTATCTATCTAGGAACCATTTTAATTGACCCTTCTCAGTCTCTCCTGGGTTTATAACATCCCCAAGTGTTCGGTGCAAGCCAGGGTCCAAACACATTTTTTAGAATGCTCTTCCATGAGCTTCGTATTAAACTGCCTCCCTTTTGTGTTAAATAAGGCTGAAAGTTCTCAACAATCTGACAGCCCCATAAACCTTTTCAGTATCCTAGGAATGAAGTCCATTTTTATGTGGAAATTAGGTTAAGATAGGCTAGGGTCCGTCACTTATCATGATGCAATTCATGATGACAGACCAGCATTCATACTCAATGGTCCCTTGCAGCAGTGAAACTGTACTTGACTTTTCCTGCTTACACAAATAATATTTCTTCTGTCTCCCAGCCTTTTTACAACAAATTCCTTCAGATTGCAAAAATTCCTGGATGTCATGCACAGCCCAAGTCTGTCCCAACAGTTGCTAACCCAGTTACTAGCATTAGATATTTATTAATATACAACATCAGTATTCACCTCCCATCAGACACTAGAAGTGTAATGTGGTTTTTCAGAGAGAGAAGTATTTTTTTAACTTGAAACTAATTACTGATTAAACAGTAGATAGGAAATGCTCCAGTAAATTGATCATTTTCAATCAGATGCAGGCTAAAGAAATACAAATTATCAAAGCTTAGTTGATGTTTATATTGAAAGTAAAATGCAAGGTTCGTTACATGTCCAGAGTCAGAAAGGTTCATCACTGAAAAAACAATGTTACTTGCAATATAAAAGGGCTTGTTCAATGAATATTCTATTAATTCCTCTCTATAAAAGCCAATCCGGAGTACTGGAAATAGGAAATCAAAGCTTGCTTACTTTATCTTGCTGACTCAGATCTGATCAGTTTGGTACTGATTCAGCCATTACTACCATTCTAATTTTGTGCACATAAAACTTTAACAAAAAAGAAATATTAACTTTATCATTAATTTTTAAAAATATCAAAGAATTAATACTTTGCATTTTTATAGTACCTCCTATTCAAGAAGTACTTAGTGTCGGCAAAGACAAATATATTAAATCTCACATTTCCTCTGTGGGTTAGGTATCATGCAAGGAGGAATACTAAAGAAAACTCATGGGCCTGTTGAAGGTTATTTAAGGTGTCTGTACTGGAGTAAGGAACAGCACTCACACATTCTGATTCCACACCCTGTGCTTTTCCTACCAGGTCATCCTGACTGAAATTTTGTTATCTCTGCTTCTGTGCAATCTGGAAAACATTCAACGCAGAAATTCTCTGCTTCACAGGAAGAAGGAGAAATACTCTGCTTCACAGAAAAATAGACACTGGATGTTCCAGTAGAAAAGTCAACATGGTGTAGCCATCTGCCTCCATCCTTCCAACTGCTATACGAAAGAGCAGCAAGGTCTACGACCTTTCTGCTGGCTTCCCACAATGAGAAGTTCAGATTGCCCCTGCTCTCAAATGTAGTGAATTACTGACCACATATTCCCTAATGTCCCATACGTTACTTGAATGAATGATTAAATGAGAAAAATGTAGTCATTCATTTATAAGGTTATTTAAGTGACTGGAGAATCAAAAGTTAAAAAAAAAAATTCAGAGGAGAAAGTAAGCAGAATAAAGGGAGTATGAAGAGGATTTAGGAGTTCAAGTTTCTTTTCATCTGGGATTCCTACACAAGCAACACTGACTTAAATGCTCTTAGATCTGTTTTTGTTAACAAATCTACATGCAAGATGCAACAGAGTTAAAGATAATAATTATTTTCCACCTCAGGATCGCGCTACTAGTGACTTGCTATCTACACAGTAGTCCGGGATTTCTTCATCCCCCCTGGGATGGAACATTAGGCTTGAAATTCCCAGTACCACTTTCAGGACTATTATATTTTTGAAGCCATTTTTATAAGAGGAAATGTGAACAGTCTGCCACCCAGGACAACTGGGGACCACAGCAAAACTCAGAACTGCATGGCAAGGTACAGATGAAAATCTTGAAGCAGATGCCTTAAGAAATACACAAAAGAAAGTTAATTTTAAAAGCAATGCTTACTGATTTTTATGCTGCATTTATACATCTGGGGAAATACGTAATGTGATAGCAAAGTATATTTACTATCATTACAATTCGTCCTTAAAGTAAACTGCAGAAACTGCTAAAAAGATACTGCATTCATGCTACAAATAAAGCAAGAAAACCTGCAAGCTCTTCTGCTTCATAGAAAGAAGTTCACACAAAGTGAAGGAGAAAAAGAGACAGGAAATTAAAAAAAGATGATGGGGAAAGGAAAGGGACTGACTGAAAAGGCATTAAAAGAGGAAAAAAGTGGAAGTAGTTTGAGAAAAGAACCTCAAAGAAGAGGAATAGTAACTTTTAGAATGAACTTTACCCACTGATAATTTGTCTCAGAAGCTGCTGTGAAGCAGCTCAGTGAGGACACTCGATGAACGGCTGGGAGCTACTCCACTTTTAGGGAGCAGGGGCAGAATAGGAGCGAGGAGAATCATTCAAACTTTTTGATCCTCAAGGGCAGGCCTGAGTCAAGATTTTAACCACCTTTTGAGTCCCAAATAGAATATGTCAAACCTTTCTGCTAAGAAGTACTAATCTGTAGAGCTCCCTAGACCTTTTAATTTAAAATTAGGCTACAGCGATTACTATTCCATTTCCCTCTTATGAGTGAGCGTAACAATTATGAATCACCAGGTTGAATAAGGTTTATTCAACCACTATTACCAATGAGGATATCAATTTCATAACCACATAGGAAACATAACACTGCTTTCAAAAACCAATTACCAATTTATATGTATAAAAATGAATTAAAATATTAAAACACCAAAATAAACATAAAAAGATTAATTATTTAATATTTCTGGAACACTGGATGATTGTTTGCCTTTTTGTTGTGATTTAGAAAGATACTACATTTAGAAAGACTGTCTCTCCTGATTGCTCACTTTTTTAATAATTATTTTTGTATAAATTGTAAGTATGAAATTCCCATCACTTGTTTGGTAATGAAATCTGATGACTGCACCATAGGGCTGCTTGAAATTTTCTAGACTATCAGCTCACGTAGTATCTATCTTGTACAAATGCAGATATGCAATTTGCCTCTCTCTCTTACATGCTCTTAAACACAAAAAGAGGCTTTGCTTACTTCCTTCAATAGATTAAATAGATCCTCACACCCATATTAGTGAGAAACTTTGACACAAAGTAATGGTCTGATAATCAACGGTAAAAAGGGAAAAAAATGAAGCATCCATGAAATACGCTTTCTGCAATATTTGGGAATTAGTCCATTAATGCTGATTAGTGAATCCTTGCATACTATGAATGAGAAAAATAGGGACATAGAGAGGTTCCATGACTTGCCTGTGCTTCCATGAACACTCAACTTCAAAGTGGGTCTGCCTGGCTCTGGGTCCCCAAGTGTATCAACTGTGAAGCATCTCATCTCTTGTATCCTTTTAAACATCTAAATATAATTAACGCTGAAAAACTTTATCAAAATCTGAATTTCTTAAGGAAACAACAATGTCAGTGAGGAAAACTGAGTATCTTCAAGCTGATTCAAACGTTCTGTCTATGCAGGTCATTGGTTGACCTGTAGAAGACAGTGACAGCAATTTAATATACATGACAGATACTCAATTTTAAAAATACAGTCTTTCTGGAATCCTTGATATAGCAAATGCATGAAATTGAGTTATTTCTTGTCATGATATCTGAGAGAAGCCAATGCAATGTTACTATCAAACATGTAAATGGGACCATTATCAAGGCTGGAAGCCAAGGTAAGTTTCATCTCTGGTAGTGAATAGTTTCTGTGCAGCTTTGAATTTATTCATTTTTTCATTCATTATCAGATATTATCCTCTGATAAGCTAGGAATGCACAACTAAAAGTCAGAAACACTGCTAATTCATACATGTGGATAGTATCCTTATTTATGCTGCTTACTTGATAGAAGTAGGCAATGAAAAGAATTCAAAATGATTACACATAAAACAGTTCTTTTCACTCTTTTTCCATTTCTGTCATACAATATTATATAATATGTTATTAATAAAAATAGTAATGGGTGATACTAATCTCATTCTACATTCACTGTTCTCAAAGCTTTTTACAGATGTGACCATTTGTTAATTTATAAGTAGCAAACACGTTTAGTTGACCTGCTCAGTGGAATAAAGGGCGAAATCTGACCCGGTCATGACAGCAGAGATGCCTATGTGATAAGCTATGTAGGATAGTAACAATACTCATTTAACAGATATGGGTGCTGTGGGGGTGCCTGCATGGTCCACCCTTGGCAAACGGCCTGGATAACACCACCTGTTAAAATGTGAATGTAATAGTCTGTGTATGTATCAAATACACAAAACTATCTGGAGGCCATTTGCCCCAAACTGGTCCATGCTAAAGAAGCTGAGGACCATCAAAGCTGGTCATGTTAGAGAGGAAGACAAATGTCAACCAGATTGAACAGCACCTGGAGAATTACAAAGACTTTTGAAACAAAGGAGGAATCAGCCTGAAAAGAAGTAGGAAAATTTGTAGCAAACCAGACAGATGCTGGAGCGAAGACAGCAGCACTCAAACCTTGCCTGTTGCTGCCAGAAATCGCCCTGCTGCCATCCCAGGGCCCTGCCCATGCCTGCCAGGGTTGCCTCCCAAATGCCACGGGGAACCTACATGCAGCTCATGGGCTGTCAGTATCGGCTGCAACAAGGAGGGACCCACCCGTGGAGTGTGCGCACGTGAACTCGTGGGGTGTTTTCTCACCAGCGTGCGCATCGGTGGATCGTGGCAAGTGGCAGGGGTCCGCACAGAGGCAGAGCAGCCACATCTCTAACAGGAGGGGTGGGTACACAGGGGAACCCCCATGCCCCAAAGAGGGACACCTGCCTGTAACCCACGCAGCCCACGTGCACCCATGGGCAGGGGGCATTAGAACTTTTAGGGTCAGCTAAAGAAGTGTATTTAGGCATTTGTAGATGTTCATTAACGTTTTTTAAGTACCTGATATTGTGTTGTACTGCTGATACTGCAGCTGCCCGGGTCTCTGGCTGCAGGGAGCGCCTGAGTCTATCACTGGTGCCGGAGGGCAGCAGGGACATCTCCTGTGTGAGCTGTGACCAGGTGGATGATCTGCTCAGCCTGGTGGCAGAGCTGAAGGAGGCAGTGGAAAGGTTGAGGAGTATCAGGGAGTGTGAAAGGGAGATAGATTGGTGGACCCCCACCCTGCCATCCCTGAGGCTGAGGCAGCAGATGGAGGCTCCGCAAGAAGCGGAGGACCCCCTGCCCTCTTGCCACCAGGCAGGAGGGGACCTAAGAGATGGAGGGGAATGGATACAGGTCCCTGATCGGGGAGGGAGGAGAATCCCCTCCCAGTCTCCCTCACTTTCCCAGTTGCCCCTGCTCAACAGGTACAGGACCCTGGAACTTGAGGACCAGGCCAATGAAGATCAGGGTGTAGATGAAGCCCTGTTCAGGGGGGTGCCTAGGCTCAGTCAGGCAGCCCCACGCATTCTCACAGCCTCTGAAAAAAGAAAAAGGAGGGTAATTGTCGTAGGCAACTCCCTTCTGAGGGGGACAGAGGGCCCAATATGCAGACCTGACCCATCCCACAGGGAAGTCTGCTGCCTCCCTGGGGCCCGGGTAAAAGACATTACCAGGAAACTCCCTGGTCTGGTTCGGACCTCTGATTATTACCCATTGCTGGTTGTGCAGGCTGGCAGTGATGAGATTGCAGAAAGAAATCCAAAGGCAATCAAAAGGGACTTCAGGGCACTGGGGCGATTAGTGGAAGGATCGGAAGCATAGGTAGTGTTTTCCTCAATCCCTTCAGTGGCAGGGAAATATACTGAAAGGAACAGGAAAACACACCTGGTTAATACGTGGCTCAGAGGCTGGTGCCATCGGTGGAATTTTGGGGTTTTTGATCACAGGGAGGTTTACACGGCACTGGGTTTGCTGGCAACAGATGGAGTCCAGTTATCTCAAAGGGGGAAAAGGTTCCTTGCTCATGAGATGGCGGGGCTCATAGGGAGGGCTTTAAACTAGGTTTTAAGGGGGGAGGCGATAAACCTAGGCGCACCAGGTATGAGCCTGGGGACAGCATGCCGATGTTGGGTGTGGATTCGATGGCCCACCTCAAGTGCATCTATACCAATGCACGCAACATGGGCAGTAAATAGAAGGAGCTGGAAGCCATTGTGCAGCAGGATAGATATGACTTAGTCACCATCACAGAAACATGGTGGGATGACTGCCATGACTGCAGTGCTGCAATGGATGGCTACAAGCTCTTCAGAAGGCATAGGCAAGGTAGAAGAGGTGGTGGGGTGGCTCTCTATGTTAGGGAGTGTTTTGATTGTAGAAATCTACGCAATTGTGATGACAAGGTTGAGTGCTTATGGGTAAGAATGAGAGGGAAGGCCAACGAGGCAGATATTGTGATAGACCACCCAACCAGGTTGAAGAGACAGATGAATCACTCTACAAGC
>NW_010973132.1:4440417-4440670 GCF_000737465.1 Haliaeetus leucocephalus | reverse complement strand
GGAAGGTGGTCAGCAAAACCACCACTATGGACTTCCGGAGGGCAAACTTTGGCCTCTTTGAGGCACTGGTTGAGAGAATCCCTTGGGAGATAGTCCTGAAGGGCAAAGCGGTCCAGGAGGGATGGACATTCTTTAAGAAGGAAATCTTAATGGCTCAGGACCAGGCTATTCCCATGCACCACAAGATGAACCGCTGAGGAAGACAACCAGCCTGGCTGTATAGGGACCTTTTGCTAGGACTCAGGAAAAAAAG
>NW_010973132.1:4377999-4440152 GCF_000737465.1 Haliaeetus leucocephalus | reverse complement strand
TTGCCTCAGTCTTTAATAGGGAGACCAGTTATCCTCAGGGTACTCTGCCCCCTGAGCTGGAAGGCAAGGACGAAGAGCAGAATATACCCCCCTTAATCCAGGAGGAAATAGTTAGTGACCTACTACGCCGTCTGGACACTCACAAGTCTATGGGACCAGACGGGATCCATCCAAGAGTACTGAGGGAGCTGGCGGAGGTGCTTGCCAAGCCACTCTCCATCATCTATCAGCAATCCTGGTCAACGGAGGAGGTCCCAGAAGGCTGGAGGTTGCCAATGTGATGCCCATTTACAAGAAGGGTCAGAGGGAGGATCCGGGGAACTACAGGCCTGTCAGCTTGACCTCAGTACCAGGGAATATTGTGGAACAGTTCGTCTTGAGTGCGCTCACATAGCATGTACAGGACAAACAGGGGATCAGGCCCAGTCAGCATGGGTTTACGAAAGGCAGGTCCTGCTTGACCAACCTGATCTCCTTCTATGACCAGGTGACCTGCCTAGTGGATGAGGGAAAGGCTGTGGATGTTGTCTACCTGGACTTCAGCAAGGCCTTTGACACTGTCTCTCATGGCATACTCCTTGAGAAGCTGGCAGCTCATGGCTTAGACAAGCGTACTCTTTGCTGGGTGAAAAACTGGCTGGATGGATGAGCCCAAAGGGTTGTGGTGAATGGAGTTAAATCCAGTTGGCGGCGGGACACAAGTGGTGTGATCTTGAAGGTCTCTTCCAACCTAAATGATTCTACGATTCTATAGCTCCTGAGTGTAGTTCAATAATTGCCTTCTAACTACATGTCATTAATAAACCAACAAACCGCTTCCATCCTATTTGGTTTAAACTCTTTGAAATGAGCAGTTCCTCCCTTTAACAAACACACATAATATCATGCCACTGCAACACTACATCCCTTCAAATCTCATTTTATGCTGAAGACAGGAACAGCTTTTTCACTGAATGTTGTTGCACTGGAATGTTTCTAGTAATTTTTCTTTTTACAATGTATGAAATAAAATGATGAAAAAGCTGAACCACGCATGTGGAACTTTATGACATAATAACCTGATTAAAAAGTAAATTAAAACAAAGGCTTGGTGACAACATTTTGGCATAAGTGTAATTCTTATCTAAATAACTCATCAAAAGGGAAGAAAACTTCAAAAGGATTTCATTCACCAGTGTGCACTTGGCTTGAAATACTTCACACTTTGACTTCAGTGAATAAAACTGCAGTAACTTTGTTCAGGTAGTGGAGGTTTTATGATATGACTGAGGCAATCAAATTTAGCATTACTGCTAAGAGGAACTGTGTCTCCTTCACTCTCAGTCATGTCCTCCTTTCTCTACCACTTGCCAGCACTGATCATTCGATCCTCTGTTTGTAAAATAGATATATTCTGAAGAGGAAATCTGAACTCTTCGATTTTTTTCTAATGAGTTTAACTCCCCGATGCAGCTCATTGTGGGATACTAAGAGACTCAATAATGAGCCTGAATGTTCCTCAAGAGGCTTGTAGTAACTAATGTGTTGTACCCCCAATTCTTAATTCTATTTCTTAAAGTTTGGGAAACTTACTCAGTCCATTCCTACCTCAAATGTAGCAGCTGAAATAATATTTTCCTTGTTTCAGCAGATCTGGACAGACTGCAGAGACTTGCTAAGCGATGATTTTGTTAAGGCTGAGTTTCAGATTAAACTTAACTGCAATTGTACATTTAAAGGCTTTAATGAATTGACATTAAATGTATTAAAATGTGTTAGTATAATTTAAACAGTAAATTCCAATTTACAATAACTGGATTGAAACTTGGGAATATTTAAGGGAAAATATACTTGTTTAAATTAATGCTGCTTCCAGTGATAATTCCTAAATTAAACCTTCGCCTCTGAGTTTTCATTTTGTTGCTCCTTCTTTCCATTTCAGAAGATGACAATCTTATTCCACAGATTAATCTGACCTGCTCTCTCTTCTAGCTCCATGTGACGGCTACTTTCAAAGTCTCTGTTCCTACCTGTAAGGTGCTCAGTGACCATGCTAGTTGTTGCCATGTACCAGAGAAAGTCCAGGGCCAACAGTCCACACACACAAGAAGAGCTCACTACCAAATGGAAGTTTCACTGGTGCAGAAGTCAGAGGGGTTTTAGCAATCATCATAGGACTGTGCAACCACCTCCCAAGAAATAGAAGATTTATCACAGAATTACTATTCTCTACTCAAACTGCCAGGCACAGATCTGTAGCCTTCCTCCTCTCAGGAAAACACATTATAGGATGTACATTTAAAGAAACAGGCCAGCTTTCCCGCTGCCTGCCCTATGAGAACAGAAACAAATCACATGCATGACTTCCACCTCCCCCAGAAAGGATTAGAGAGAAGCATTTGTGCCTGACAGTCCTGTTACCTCACCTAGTGTGAAGGAATAGTAGCTTTGACTGGAGTATTAACATCATGTCTAGAGCAGAACAGGTTACCATCCCTGTGAATTTTAGCTCTGGTCAAGGAAACATGCATGGAATGATTCGCCATGCTTTCAGGAAGTCACTGTGCTGCAAAAAATAAATCTCAACAGTGTTAACTTGGTGTGTAAGTCTCACACTAACTGGACATTTAGGACTCAATTTCACCCTCATGAACAGTTTTCACTCATCTGATTAAAGGAGTATCTGTTTTAGCTGCACTTAAGCTGCACTTAAAAAGCATTTCAGGTTTAGTCAGTTACTTGATAACATAGAGGTTTTTTCCCAGTTAAGGGACCTATTCATAAAAAATACAGTACAAAACAAAGCCTGACTTAATTTGTCTTTATGGAAGGCTATACCTTTAAATTCAACCTCTAATCAGAGGATATAGAAATATCTTATAAAAGCAGCTAAGAATTATTATCCACTGCCAACATTTGGAGAAGCTAAGGTGTGGAGTCTGTAATGATTTTTTCAGTGTCATGTTTCAAGTCAGTGGAAAAGCAGAGACTAAACGACAGCGTCCTGAAATTCAGGAGCCTTATATCAGCTACTGTATTATACAGCTTCTCTGTTCTCTATGTAGTCTGTACCTTAGAGCAGAATAAGGAATAATGTATACAGTGACCACGACTCAACTGAACCACACTGTGTGTATTTACCTTTATTTTGCTCTCAATATGAGGAAATCTGATTCAGTTTAAGATTCCTTCATTGCTGACTAAACTAAATCAAATTTGCTTTATGTTTGCCATGGGCTAACAGTGAACTCATAAACAATACTGCCA
This sequence comes from Haliaeetus leucocephalus, assembly GCF_000737465.1. Taxonomy (NCBI): domain Eukaryota; kingdom Metazoa; phylum Chordata; class Aves; order Accipitriformes; family Accipitridae; genus Haliaeetus; species Haliaeetus leucocephalus. Next base: position 4,436,906 of record NW_010973132.1, on the reverse strand, counting down.
GTCAGGCACTATGCGGTAGCTTGGTAAACCACAATAACTTGGTTACTAGGATAAACCTTTATTTTGATGAGGTAAATCTCACTTTGCTCAAGACCTAAAAAACTTTACCAAACCACTGCCATTAGTTATATTGGCTGATTACTGACTTATCTATCAGTGATCACTATTTTGATCACTAATCTGTCTTTCCAATGTATGTATAATATGCATATATAATGTACATATTATATGTACATAATGTACATATAAATATATTGTATAATGTACCCATCACCATGTCATTGGAATTGGCAGTCCTAGATTTTTTTATGCCCCTGCATCTTGCAGCCTTACAGAACAAGGAGACATTCCTGCAGAAGGTAAATTTCAAGGGGGGCATACAACACAAAGATTTGAATCTTCAAAACACTTATGTAGCAGACAAGGCACGAAAGCAGATTTTAGCTCTTCCCCTCCTGCCTCCCTAATTCACTCAATTTCACCTTCTGGAACCTGTTTTACTTTTTGTACTAAAGGATATCAATAGCTATTTTCTAACTGGTCCATTTTCATCTGTAATGAAAAACGCCTATTACCCATGGTGTCAGACTGTAGAGGACTCTCCACAGGGAAGCAGTAGAAATTCTATTTCCTGAGCTACAGACTGGACAAGGAACTAGAGCACATATTACAGTAGCTGAAGAAGATAGACTGAATAGGATGTAGGCCCCTCTGTCCTTGTGTTTATAACAGGATGAGTTGGATTATTTCAGTTACATGATGCTTTCTATGAGCAAACACAAATGCGAACAGATGTCGAAAGAAAACACATTTCTGTTCGTGCAATAACAGCAGATGGAGGATTGTCACAGAGGCTGCAAGGTAGGGCATTCATTTAATACTGGCTCAGACTTCCCATCATGCTCATGCTAACTTCGTATCACCTTATCCAGTGGTTCTCTTGTCCTATTTTTTTGCTTGGAATCATAAAGAGTGAATATTTTAATGTGCTAATCTGCTAGAGACAAGCCGCAGACAGAAGAGTTTCCCATCACTTTAATTAATGGATACCACACTGTTTGGAGTTCCCAACAGTCACAGTTTCTATTTATTGGGAAACCTTTAACTCTCAGTGAGGTGGATCATTATCTGATACTCTACAGGTGAAGTGTGTGATGAGAAGAGCATGATTAATCAGAAAATATTCTGAACAGCTAGGCTCTTGGTGACAGGCCCATAATCAGAGGCAATAAGAATGAGCACTAAAGCAATTTTGTGATTAACATATACGTGATTCTGGCCACTCCTGCATGCAAAGCAAAGTGTTGAGGACAAGCGGACAAAAAGTGAACAAAATTTCTTATTTCCATAATTTTTCAAATGAAACCTGAACTGAGCAGGAATAAAGCTGCAATCACCTTCTGCCTTCAGCCTATGAGAACAGTAGATGCGCAACCTAATAAGTAACAAATTTCCTCTTCTCAATTCCAAAACTACTGACACTCCTTATTCATTCCCTCATAGCCTAGAATACGTCATGTAGTAAGATTTCCAAAGAAGTTTTATATTTACTTGCAAGAAAAGCTGGGCTAGGCATGGCAAACAGGCATTGATTAGCATTAGCCTGCCAAAAAGGGTCTGCAAAGATCTTCCTGCCAAATGACAAAAAAATACATCTTCTCACTGTGCTAACTTGATGATTTTTCTGTTTCTTTGTTCATTTTCATCAATTAATTAAGATGGCAGTTTGTCTTGCTGTCTTCCAGGCAGTCTAACTGAGAATCACGACAGAGCAGTGATTCTATTCACCTGTCAGGGACACCTGGAAGATCTCCAGAAGGTAAAAATTACTGGTATGCTCACATCCAAGGGCTTCTCTCACAAAGAGAAGAAAGCAGGTAAAGGACCAAACCCCAAAAGTTTTGACTTCTTTTGGATCACTGAACTCCTGTGTTCCTCATTAACCCTAAAACACTTGCTACAATACTGCAGCAAGAGAAGTAAAAATATGTGATCACTAAGCTTATCAAAATACCTGAAGGTATGAAAGAGTTATTGCAACTTTAAGCTAGGGTATTAATTTTTACACTTCCACAGTAAAAAAATACACTTTAATCCTTTTTCACTGGCAGATAAGCTGCCTTAGCATGTAAGAACATGCACACAAGTAGTTTGCTGTGAAGCAGTGTCCTGCGAGTTTGTACTTTAACTAACACCACAGTAACTTTTTTGTGTGCCATATTCGAAGAAGGGGAGCTGTGGATATATCTATTACAGGTGCTTTCACTCTTGAATTAGTAGGTCTATGCCTAAGGGCAAAAATATCTTGAAAATTACTTGAGACATTCTCCATGGCTGTAATCCTTGTGCAGCCCTTCACTGTGGCAGGGAGTGGATACAAAATACAGCAGCACTTTTCAGCCACTTTGTCTTCATTTTGCAAATGACTGCAAAGGTGCAGAGCAATGGAGAATTTGGCACTTTATAAATATTAATTAGCAAAGAATTACACTGCCCCTTTGTGGTGCTAAGCATTATCATTCCCACTTTATAAATGGTGCTGCAGTCACAGAACAAGGTTAATTTCCTAGTTCACAATAGCGCAAGGCAATGATGGAGCCAGGAACAGAATTCAGGGACCTCACAGCTACTTGTTAATCCTATGAGCTCCACAGTTCCACTTTTTTTTGTGTTTGTCTTTTGTACTCTGTTCCTCAAAACAGCTAAAATGACATCATATTGCTGTCTCTTTACCTGGGGAAACAATGTGAAGATTCCCTGCAGCAAAAAGCTGTCAGTGTCACAGCACAATACAGTCAGCCAGGGATGGTTTCCTCTGGGACAAGAGGCATGACAGCCAACAAGCTAAACTAGCAGCTCTAAGGGCTTTTTGTTGACAAAAGGTTGGTTTAAAAATAAGTATTGTCATACTAATTGTGGTATTTCCATTGATTGTCTGACATTAAAAGGCTTAAGAACACATCCTGCAACATCTAATGACTGAGATATATTATAAATTGTAGACAAACCTTAAAAGATTCAAAGGGTTGATGGTGCACCCAGAAACCTTGATACTTTGATGAATCTTGGATTTTTGTGACTGGCAATGCAAAACAAGCTCTTCTGTGCTGTGGCCAAAAATACTGTGGGTGTGGGAAAATAAATAAAAATAAAAGCAACTTCTCAGGAAAAAAGGTGTTCTCTTAGTATTTGACAATACCTGTCACATTGTCCTGGTTCCAGCTGGGATTGAGTTAATTTTCTCTCTAGTAGCTGGTATAGCATTATGGTTTGGATTCAGTATGAGAAAAATGTTGATAACACTGATGTTTTCAGTTGTTGCTGAGTAGTGTTTAGACTAAGTCAAGGATTTTTCAGCTTCTCACGCCCAGCCAGCAAGAAGGCTGGAGGGGCACAAGAAGTTGGGAGGGGACACAGCCAGGACACCTGACCCAAACTGGCCAAAGGGGTATTCCGTAGCATGTGACGTCATGCCCAGCATATAAACTGGGAGGAGTTGGCCTGGGGAGGGATTGCTGCTCGGCGATCGGTGGGAATCTGGTCGGCGACTGGTGAGCAATTGCACTGTGCATCACTTGTTTTGTATATTCCAGTTCTTTTATTATTATTATTGTAATTTTATTTTTGTTATTATTATCATGATTAGTTTCTTCCTTTCTGTCCAATTAAACTGTTCTTATCTCAACCCATGAGTTTTACTTTTTTTCCTTCCAGTTCCCTCCCCCATCCCACTGGCAGGGGCGGGGAGTGAGTGAGCGGCTGCGTGGTGCTTAGCTGCTGGCTGGGGTTAAACCATGACACACATCAAGGCATTTATCTGTAAAAGGGACACTGAAAATGAAAGGTTTAGGAGCAAAATAAAACTACACAACTATTCTTTAATCTCCTCCAAAGACCAAATCACATTCCTATTTCAGAGTTGCTTTATGTCATTTTTTTCCTCATTTGAGTAGACTGAAAATTACCCTACTAGAATTCCATCATCAGAAGCCTCTCTTAATTTGAAAAGCACAAGTACAGGACATTGGTGGTTCCAGATTTTGTTCAGCAAAGCTCATAGTCACACTTCTGTATTACAGGATAGCTCATGCTATCTAATTTCATCCTGATGCAGAAACCTGAAAGTTGAGATGAAGGGACACCACAATCCACCCACAAGTAAAAGCGTTAGTCTAATACTTCTGGAATAAGCAAGAGGACACTATTCTGAATGCAACTTATTGCTGAAGACTACTGTCTTCTGATAACTTCTAAATAGCCAAAATTAGTGATTTGGGGACTTCTCAAAATATCCAGTTGTCCATACCTAGCATGAACTGCTAGAGAAGCCAAGAACAGAATGAGTAGCAGAAGCTTACTTTCTCATCTCTATAGATGGTAATGGAAGTATCAGCATGGGGGTCTACAACTACTTCCCCTATTCCTGCAGTGAACAGAAAAGATAACTATATGTAACAGTATTCAGTAGCAAAATAGTCAGGTGAAGAAAGAAAATCAAATATAAAGCAACAGTACTTTATATCCTACCAGCAGTTATCGAAACTCTTACAGGAATTTGGACAAAATGATAAAGTGACAGATCTGAACATTCATTTGCATTACCTAACCACTACGAGTCTAAAATTAAATATATTAAGACCCAACTGTTTCTCTTGATATATGATTGCTTCAGCTCCACTTAGATTTGAGTGATAAACCATACTCAGTATGAAGAAAATCTGAAGTAAACTGAGGGGAAGCAAAACCGAGGTGGACTGAAAATCGGTTGAATGGCAGGGCCCAGAAGGTGGTGATCAGTGGCGCAAAGTTGAGTTTGAGGCCAGTAACCAGCAGTGCACCCCAGGGGTCAACACTGGGTGCAAAACTGTTTAATGTCTTCATTAATGACCTGGATGATGGGGCAGAGCGCACCCTCAGCAAGTTCACTGGTGACACAAAACTGGGAGGAGTGGCTGATAAGCCAGAGGATTGTGCTGCTATTCAGAGGGACCTCGATAGGCTGGAGAAATGGGCTGACAGGAATCCGACAGAGTTCGACAGAGGGAAGTGCCAAGTCCTGCACCAGGGGAGGAACAACCCCAGACACCAGTACCTGCTGGGGGCCACCCAGCTGGAAAAAGTCTTGGCAGAAAAGGACCTGGGGGTCCTGGTGGACGCCAAGTTGAACATGAGCCAGCAATATGCTCTTGAAACAAAGGCAGCTAATGGTATCTTTGGCTGCATTAGATAAAGTATTGCCAGCAGGTCAAGGGAGGTGATCCTTCCCTTCTACTTAGCACTGGTGTGGCCACACCTGGAGTACTGTGTCCAGGTCTGGACTCTGCAGTACAAGAGAGACATGAACACACTGGATAGAGTCCAACGAAGGGCCACGAAGATGATTAAGGAACTGGAGCATCTCTCTCCTATGAGGACAAGCTAAGACATCTGGGACTGTTTAGCTTAGAGAAGACAAGGCTCCCGGCAGGGGTTCATCAGTCTATATAAATACCCCAAGGGAGGGTGCAAAGGAGACGGAGCCAGGCTCTTTTCAGTGGTGCCCAGTGACAGGATAGGAGGCAATGGGCACAAACTGAAACACAGGAGGTTATGTCTGAACATCGGGAAACACTTCTTTACTGTGAGGGTGACTGAGCACTGGCACAGGTTACCCAGAGAGGTTGTGGAGTGACCATCCTTGGAGATATTCAAAAGTCTTCTGGACATGTTCCTGAGCAACTGGCTCTAGGTGGCCCTGTTTGAGCAGCGGGGTTGGATCAGATGAGCTCCAGAGGTTCCTTCCAACCTCAACCATTCTGTGATTCTGTGTAATATAAAAACGTAAGTCCTGTCATTACTACTATTGCTATCAGAAGTGCTTGGCAGCCATATGGCCATCAGGTGATGCACATATGTCGTGGTTTAACCCCAGCCAGCAACTAAGCACCACGCAGCTGCTCACTCACTCCCCCCCCACCCAGTGGGATGGGGGAGAAAATCAGGAAAAGAAGTAAAACTCCTGGGTTGAGATAAGAACGGTTTAATAGAACAGAAAAGAAGAAACTAATAATGATAATGATAACACTAATAAAATTACAACAGTAGTAATAAAAGGATTGCAATGTACAAATGATGCGCAGGGCAATTGCTCACCACCCGCCGACCGACACCCAGCCAGTCCCCCAGCGGCAATTCCCTGCCCCCCACTTCCCAGTTCCTAAACTAGATGGGACGTCCCATGGTATGGAATACACTGTTGGCCAGTTTGGGTCAGGTGCCCTGGCTGGGCATGAGAAGCTGAAAAATCCTTGACTCTAGTCTAAACACTACCGAGCAACAACTGAAAACATCAGTGTGTTACCAACATTCTTCACATACTGAACTCAAAACACAGCACTGTACCAGCTACTAGGAAGACAGTTAATTCTATCCCAGCTGAAACCAGGACAGTATAGCATAAGAAGAAAGCAAACTGTGAAAAGCCATCATTTGACTTTTCAGGGACATCAAGGAGGCTTAATTTTTCCATCATCTGCATATTAGTTCCTGTGTTTGAGAGGAACATGGTGCAATGTAGAGATGCTTCAAGTACTGGTGACTTGTAATGGTCTCTGATGGTCGTCCACTTGCTAGGTATAGCTTGGACTTGGCAGACAAACAAGAACCCAACTCTTACACAAGAAGAAACCCCAGCTGCTCTAACTTCAGTTAGGAACAGCCCTGCTTTCCAGCCAGTCACAAAACTGGGACATACTGAGCTTTAGTATTCTGTGCTGCATTCACCTTAAAGAGAATTTCTGTTGGCACAAAAGGCATAACGCAGTTTTCCCTGATACCACTGAAAATCCTTCTCTTGACCTCAGCTAGCAATGATCAGGTACTGAATTTCTGAAAGTGACATCTGGAAGACAGTAACAATAGTCAGATTTGGTGACCTCTTGGTTGTACAGTTACACATGCTGTTTGAACTACTCAGTTTTATCTGTCTAAACAAATAAGCAAACAGACTACATAGAATAATGTATTTCATCCCCGGCGTTATTTATCTGGAATTCCCAGACAAGTTATTAGAAGAAATGTTTGGTTGTTTCGTGACAACATTCAAAAGCTAAATGTCAGCTGAACTATTAAAATTTCTTTGTTGATCACTTAAGCAGTTTTACAACATGATGGAAAATAGTGAATAATCCCAAACATTGCTTTTACTCATAAAATTCCTGTAATGAGTCAATAAACATTCATCTGAAAAAGAGTAAGGGACACAGTAAAACTTCAGCTAGACAGTTCTTAAAACAGAAACTGCAGTAGCAAAGATTAGGTTAACACTGGGGGTGCAACTCACAATAACGCTCAAAGAAAAATACACTTCCCTGGTTTTTGTCCCAGGCATCCAGTGTTTATTTCATCCAAATACTGAACACTGCATCTGCTATTTACCTTATTCAGCTCTCACCTCAAGCAACCTCTGTGATATATCTCCTGGGTCTCCATTTGCTTCTTGGACCTAACAATGTAAAAATATAGCAATGTTATTCTGTGAAAGGTCTTTCATACAAAATGTATCTCAAAGCAGCTCTCAGACTTAATTAAACATAACATTACAATACAAAAGAAAGATGTTATGCTGCTAATTTAATCTGAAAAGCAGTACGAAAAACTGTATGAGGGATTTGCATGTTTACTGTGTCTCGCTACCTATATTAAAAGTGCTCATTTTACCAATAAAAGCGCACACTATTTCCTGATAACCCTAGTCCTGCTAAATGCATCTGAAAACAAGCTAGAACAATGCACTGAACTATCTTTTCATATACCTAAAACACACCTGCACTATCAAATGAAAAAACAGAAGTAATGGGCATCTGGTATGGCTTTTTACACATCTACTAGCTAGGCTCCTCTGTTAAAAAAAAAGCTATTTTGATTAAAAATAAAGATCATGGTCTGAGTCCTGTCAGCTGCCAGAGCTGTGCTGTACAGTGATAAGGCAGAGTCAGAAAAGCAAAGCAGCACACTTTATGGATCCTAGTTCCAGAGCAAACCAGTGTCAGTTCTCTACCCAGCACAGCCTAGAGAGACAATAAATTGATCTTTGCTTATGCTCTCAAATGCAGGTAAAAAAGCCATGGTGTGCATTGGTACTTTGGCCATTCTCTTTTTACTAAGAACCTGTGGCCATATTCCATGGTACCTGAAAATTACTCCCCAGCTATCTTAACCCTAATACCGGCCATAACTCTATTAATGACTTACTTATCAGCATTTATTCATTATTGAAAGATTAACACCTACTTAATGATGTCAATTATCTTATATACTTTCGTTCATGTTTCCTCTAATACCTGAGAGGAGCCTTTTTTAAATGTCTTCCCTGAAAATCTTTTCTTTTTTGTTACGCCACAGAAATCTTCCCTTGAATGTAGCTACTAATTCTTATTTAGTCTACTACATCCTTTTCATCTCCTGAACTTCCCTCCCTTCAACACCCATCTTTTTTCTTATACTTAGAATGGCCCTTGTAATAGGGAACATGTTTCTGTTCTCAGTTTATCCTCTTCAGTAATATGGTGACAAACATAAAAAAGAAAATGAGAAACTGCAGATTCTGTAGGAAGCAGATGATTCAAACTTCTCTAATATTTTTAATATAATAAAAAACTAGCAACTGGTTAAAAAAAATCAGTGAAACTTATAAACCAAATATAACACAATTTCATATCAGAGGGTTAAATAACATTATTGCTACAAGTACATTGCAACAACAAAACAGAATGTAGTTTGTTTAATCATATTGTTCTGTGCTGTGAGGTACAATTTTCCTAATTCCTTCCTGGAAAAAGTGACAGGACTGTCCAGCATTTCATTTTGCAAGCTCCCTGTTAATATCCATTTTAAGAGTGTTTGGTCCTAGATTGAATCGAAGGCTAAAGATACTTTAGGGAAGACTGCATGTCTTGCCAAGCTGATGACAGCCACTGGCATTTTGACTTAGAGAAACTCATTCTCAATTGCTGTGCATCTTTTATGGTTAGTGTTCCTGCACAAACAAGATGCAACATGAGAAAATAAAAATGGTTAGGTTTTAAATCTCTGTGAGCAGTGCAAATGACCATACAGAGAAGGCTCAGCCACATTCTATCAGAAAGCAGCATTATGCCCTGTGTTGTAGAAGGTACTACATGAGTGCCAGTAAGTAATATTTTGATGGCAATACTCTTCTGTGTAAAACACATCAGCACATTCACAGAGCTGTAATACAGAGAAAGAGTTTGGCCTGCTACCTTTTCAAATGCTATAAGCTCCCACTATTGGTTTCAGGATTGCACAGTCTGACAGATTTTCCTGTGTCATTAATGGGCACAAAGCCTCTAGGATAATTATTTTTTTGATGCAGGCTCTTTCTTTTTCTTTAATAAAAATATTAAAAAACAAATATTGGCTGCAGATCCACTTCATGTGAAAAAAGGACAGTCCTTGCCTTCACCCAGAAGCAGAAACAAGCAGATGGCGACCTCAGTATTAATGGCTCATAGCAGGCAAAATTCCCATCGGCACAAAGGGGTCTGTGACACTGTAAAGAGCACATGGCATTTCATAAAGCCAGTGCTGAACACCACACCAGTGTCCTTCCCACTGTGCTTAGGGGAAATTCATCAGCCTAGGATAGTGGTCTAGATGTAACACCCTTCTGTTTCCCAGTTCATGATCCCATTTCTCTCTTTCTTGCTTCAGTGTGTGAATGGGGGCATGTCTCCTTTTCTGCACACAAATAACACTCAACAAATGCTAAGCAGTGAGAACATTCTAAGGCTGTGGCGGAACAGATCTACTTTACACCAGTATTTGATCCAAAAACAAACTGAGAACTGTGGATTCAACACTACAGTCTAATAAATACTATGTTCAAACTGAGAAAGATAGCAAACAATGAGAACTGAATGCTACACAAACAATGCGTATAACCCATAAGCAATGCACTTTTGGAAATGTAGCGTTGCTTCTTCTCACAAATTAACTTCATCGACTGTAACTGCTGTTAATAAAAGCTGCCACCTCTCAACAGAATAAATATTTTTAATATTGAATTAATAGTGACAGGACCTCCTTACCTACCTATTGACAGGTCAAGGAAAGGAACAATAATGCTGTCCCCTCACTTCTTCATTCTTAAGCTTTGAATTACATTTACTTAATATTCAAATATTATGAGCATCTTCTCCTGCCTCCTCTAAATGTCATAATATCACTGTTACTAATATAACGTATAAATGGTTATGTGTTTCTGAATTTAACTTATGGTGCTGGTGTTGCACAAGTATTGTGACTAAACTCAGTGAGAGACCGTAAAGGAAGGAAAGGGAATTTTATTTCAGTCAAAACTAATTTCACTCACTCACTGTCCTTCTCTTATGGATTTAACTCATTTGTTCTTTTATGATCATTCTTTCATATCCATATATTCACAAGCACTAAGTGGTCTGGCCATGATGGACAAGGACAGTAGTTGTCAAGTCCTCATAATGTCTTCTAGGTCCTTCTTACATTGGAGATTACGGTCTAATGTTTGGATGTGCCTTTTATACCCTTGGTTAAGGCTTTTCAACCTTAAGAGTGAAAATGACTGTGAAAGACTGCCTCTTCATATTGTTCTACCTGTCTGAATCAAGAGGCAACACTAATGATTTACTCGCTATCTTTTGTCTCCTTATCTGGGTGTTTTATAGCTCTACTTCTTTATCTTCCTGCCATATTTTCTTTAGATGAGAAAAGGCCAGCAAGAATATACTTAAAGATGAGGCAGAGCCTTTTTTGAAAGGTCCTATGAAGGGAGCTTTGCAGAGGACAACAAACACTAACTGACTAATTACACATTGCTACAGCTCAGGAGTAGCACATGACTCAAAAGAAGTTAGGACTGGAAGGATCCTCCTGTTGCACTTTCTGATTTGTTAGTAATTAGAAATGGCAGTCTTTATGCTGATGCGGTCCCCAAGCACTAGGGCCAGATGCGCTGAACACTTGTAGTTCTGAAACCACCTGCCAGCGAAAGAATAGAAGTATCATTTGCTGAACATGGCAAGGGCACCTGCTTATAAGATGCACGTCTGCATAACAAGTGACTATATCACATTCCCGAAAGCCCTAAATAATGTCATGATCTAAAAAACTACTATTAATTTTTCATGCAGATTGTTTCACTTGTGTGTGATTGTGTAAGTCTGTGAATGCTATGAGTGGGAACGAGAAAACCCAGAGCTGAGCAGCAAGAATTGGAATGAGCTGAGAAAAAAAATCCATCTTGGTCCTAAGTGACAATATAAATACTTCTCTAGTTGCACATATGGCTGAGAAATCTACCCTCAAGACACTGGACTCCACTTCCTCTCACAATCCATGCACCCTAGTAGATTTTGCGAAGCACAGGAAGAACCCTGCTGCCCACAATGGGTCAAAGTCAACTATCTTGCTTAGGTCTCTTCCTACTTGCACCATAAAGAAAAGATGCATGTTTCAAAAAGATGCATATTTCAAACAAGCTGAGCCATCAAATGCTTTACAGACTTAAGCACATAAGCAGAAGAGTAGCTAAGAAAAATACAGAAGCCAGAAAAGGAAAAAAATACGCATTTTCTGTAACAGTCATTGAAAACGTGCTCTCGGTGTAGAAGGAAGCACTAAGATAGCAGAAGCTGCAGAGCAAAGGTTTCACTTTCAGGAAGTCATTGTTAGTTCCACCATCACAGAAAGCCACAGCAAAGATCAGCTGAGGGTGTCCTCTACAGACAGGAACTATAAAAATAATAAATGCCCAGAAATGATTGATTTGTAGGAAGCTAGTACTGGTTAGAGATTTGATCTGCAACTGCATAGACCTTTTTCTATAGAAAGATCATGTAAGAAGAGAAAAGACTTTTAAACTGAAGAAGGGACAGGTTATATAAAAAAACCATATGTAACCCAGCTTTTAAAGTGTAAAAAATTCAAAGTGACCACATCAGACAGAATGAAAATGAAACAGTTTCATAAACAATTCTCCCCTCTGCTCATTGTGTCCTTGGAGACAGATCCTTGCTTGTAGGCATAGCTTTGGATAGCTCAGTGGCTTTCTGAACTGCATCGAACTTTGCCAGTCTCCTCTGATCCCAAGGAAGTCCATTTGGTTATCTCTGGTTTCTGCTGACTGCTCCTGAGCGGTCTCTGTCCCTGTGGGCTGCAGCCTCGCAGGCTGCACTGTGACTCTCCTCCTGCCAGACCTGGAACCTTCTCCCCCAAACAGGTCCCTTAGCTCCCCAAAGCCACCCCCACCCCCAGCTGTCCTTTCCAAGGGCTCTCCTTTTCCAGCTACTTATTGAAAGGACACAGTATGCAACTGAGAACACGCACACAAAACAAATACCATCTGTCACATTTGGGAATTTTAATTTGTGTATACATTGACCTGAGACAAGCTGTGTAGGCAAGAACTGAAGTACATACAGTCTCTCTGGCTGAGCTGAGAGGAACAGTAATAAATTTGCTTCCTCTAAGCCACTTTCTTCAGATCTCCTAGTATATACAAGAAAACAGTTCCTGCAGACCTTATATTCTACAATAGGCTGAATTATTTTTGGAGCAAGCAAGCCACACAGGCTTTGATGGAAGCACTTGGGGCCAGATCTCCCCATCCATCTGTTCTTACTAGGTGAAGTTACACAATTTCACTAAAAACATCAGTGTATTCCACATCGATCACATGATGGAGAACATGCCGTGTTGATCATGGAACAGGCACACATCTAGTGATGCACTGAAAGTGTCCCTATGTCATGGCTTGACAATCAGTCTTCTCACATAGCCAAATCTGCACCCATCACCTGAACTGCAGTTGTAGGATGGCTGTCATGTCACCCATCAGTTGTGCAATGGGGATGGGAGGAGCAGAGAGAGCAAGGTTACTGAGGAACAGGGTGACAAGCAACACACTGCCAGCACAAGTTACTCTGCCTATAGTCCATTAACTCTTGTCTTCTGAAGGGCCCCTGAGAAGGAAATGAGAGGGGGCAAGCCAGATTAATTGTTCTGGTATGACAGATTTGGTCTGCATAATGGAAGCTTCTCACCCTGCCCTATGGTGAGAATGAATGTGCTATAATTCAGTTTGAATTCCCCATACCATATTCAATCACAACTGCTCCCCAGCAAGTGATGAATTCAACAGAGGTAGTAAAGTGAGGAAAAAGCCCTGTTGCACCAAATCACAGATAATCCTGAAAAGAAAGTAACAAAATCCTCCAGATTCAGGAGTGAGACTCTTATAGCCCTGGGAGGAAACCTGTTATGAATTTCCTGTGCCTAAGGAATGAAAGATGCCAACTTTTCTGGAGAGTTGGGATAAGGAAGCCAGTTCTTTTTTGGAAGCTGTAGCTGGGGGTACACCTAAACAGTTCTTAAATTAGAAGAATAAACCTTTAGCACCCTCTACTCCAGCCTGTGGGCAATGATAACCTACTTGAGTTTAAATGCTTTCAAATTCAGGTTGGCCAAAACAGATGAACATTGTAGGTCCCTTCCAACTGACATATTCTAGTCTAGTCTAAAAGTCTGTACCTAAGGTTGCATGAGTTTGAATCTGTCTCCACATAGAATCTCCCCCTTTTGTAGGGAGCCATACCCTGATTTCACACTATAGAACTGAATTACAACGGGATGGCAACTTTTACTATCTGTCTGATTTCTGGCCACTGAGATGTCTTTAGCAAAAAATCTGGGTATTTTCACCTCAGTCAAACCTTTTTTCAACAACTGTAGGCATCAGGACCTTCTTCCACTCTCTAAAAAAAAGGTAGAAGCAGTAAATTAAAAGATGGATTAAAAGAATCATGCAGGAAAACTCCACGGAGAGGACCACACAAAAATGGAACCCCAGTAAGAAAAGCAAGGCCATTCAAAAATGCTGGTGAAGTAATGGTTCTAGCAAATGATCTGCAAGTCCAGAGTGTGAGGAAATTGCTGACAGTGTTGACTTCGTGCTTTAAAATAAAGATATGGAAATACGCCAATAATGTAGACACAAAGAGGAACTGCAGCTTGAATTGAGACAGGATCTTAGTCTTTGTTTCTTCCTAGAGTCTACTGAGACAGCTGTCTATGGCAGCATTTTGTTCCAATTATAGTTTTTTTGCAATATGATGACTTGTGTAGTAGGACACAGGTTATAACTCTTCTCAGATCATTCTGTATAGAATATTCGACATGCCATCACATCTGTAAGTCAGAGGAAATGAGGACCAGACGTCTAACCAGTGGATTTAGAGGTAAATTTCTCATATTTATCATTCTTAGTACTTTAAACTGCCATAAGATACTCTGAGGAGTCTCATTAATTATGCAGCAGAGAGGTTTCATCAGCTACCTCCCCCCAGATATTTCTATTTAAAAGTGTGTTCACCCCTATCACCTAATAATCACTAGATAAATTAGACTGAGACCTGGATAGCTATTGCCATTACTGTTACAGTAACAACCCTATAAACACTCAGAAGTAGTAGACAGACACTAGCTGCTAGTTTGTCAAAACATTTCCAAGACCAGCTACCAGAGATAAAGCTTCTGCCTCAGACAAAGCATGGTAAAACCATGACAGCCAGATGATGATACTGAGACAGCCTGCACCTTGCAGCAGGACTGAAAACAGCTGACTTTCATAGTCTGCCAAGCAGCACCAGGGGTGACTTTCTTTACTATGGATTGTGACCAGTTAGCATTAGTCAATAACTAGGAGAGATGTAGAAGAACCCTTCCATCAACAACAGAACTAAGACCTGAGTAAATGCAAGAAAGGAACACAGTGCTTCTCTGGGAGGGAAATTAACATTTGCATAGCATTTTATCAGACACACCTCTGAAAAGTTGGGAAATAAACATCACTGAAACCTGCAAGACTTGTAGTCTTTTTTCCTTTCTTTGAAATGGAATATATTATGGTACAACCAACCACAGCAGAGGAAGTGTTTTACTAGCGTACCTCTTCAAACCAGCATAGCTTTATTAATTAAGAGCTCAGAAAACCAGAGAGATATATCAGTTTTGATCACAATATGCTATGTGTCAATTTTGTAATTAATTGCAATTTTCTATAATAAACTTTCTGACTCTAGCTAAGTGGCTATGAATATAGAGCCACAATACTCTACAGCAAAGCAAGTGCCTCCTCTTTGCGATACACATAATTGCCACGTCAGGCACTTTTCTCGTTACCCTTTATATTGTACCAGAAGTCAAGGCAAGTCTATGACTCTGTACTTCTAACAATGAAAAATTACAGACTCATTCAGCAATTTCTTAAAACTCCAGCAAATTGTCAGTACGGAAATCAGGCAGGTGGCTTGGCTATCCAGTTCTCATTAATCTGCCCTCTGGCATTTGTCAGTGCTCTGAGAGAATTTTGTATTATGCTTTAATAAAGCCTTTCAAGATGTATTGAATGCGTAAGTAATTTTTCACTGAAGGACGTTTGTGTGGCAGTCCCTAGATGTGGGCTAATTATTTTTTCCTTGAATATTTTTTAAAGGATATCTGGCTTCAACAATGCAAGATTAATATTTTGTCATCACTCAGACTCATGTTATTAGATTTGTTTGGTCTTTAGAGGACAGTAAACAACACATACAATCCCATTTAGAAATTTAAATGAAACAACTCTTCTAAGTTATTATGCGTATGTTCATTCATCTACAAATTCCAAAGTATTAATGAATAAGAAACAAAGTTGAATTAGATAAAAAAAGAAGTTAGCTCCCTCAATTGAAACTCCAAAGAATATATTCAGAGTAATGTTATTTTTTATTTCCACAGATGCTTCTTTATTAAACAGTTACATCAGTTTCTCAAAACAGCAAAATACCACTGAGAGGGAAGAGATGGGAAGAGGACTATCTCCGCAGTATCTCCATGTGGGTGTGTATGTTATTTTCAGCCCAGCTTTGGACCTTCCTAAGTCTAACGTAACATCTATTTTTGTCCTCTTTCCATATCATTAACTGGGTTCTGTTAGAAGAACCCTAATGGTACTGTTTAGAAGTGTTCCACTCCCATGATTTTCCTTATTAGAACCACTGCCCTCTGCAGAACTATTGGTGTGATTTTAAGCAGCTTGCAATGCCTTCAATTAGAGAATCCATAGTTGCCCCAGCTAAAAAAAATCCTGATTCTCATCACTTTAAAGATTAATAAAGCCTCAGTATTAATTCTCACTGTCTGCTCATTTCCAACATAAATTGTATTTGATGTGGAAAAAGGAGAAGTGTGAAGTCACAAAAACTGTGCCAGTTCAAATGTCTATGGCACACACAAATGAAGTGCCAGTTAAATAGCTCTGATAAATTCCAGTGTTTCAGAATGCTCATCTATTTTGTTTCTGCCAGTGCACAGGCAGTTTGCCTGGCTTATGTAGTAGAGAAAAAGCAGGTCATATTTTACAGTGTAAGAACCATCTGAAGAGAGGAATAACCATTTAGCACATCTGCCAAGAAGAAACACCAGAAGGGAACATTTTCATAATCTATTTAATATACTCCTCTGTAATTATATTTTCTTTAACAGGTGCACTGCAGGACAAAAGTGTTCTGTCAACTCACTGCTCAAGAGCAGTCCATCCCAATGAGGAGGAAACCAGTCAAAAAATTTCTTGAGGCCTGCATAGATGAACAAGGAGCTCCTGGCAAAACTCAAGCAAAAAGGAAGTATACAGGAGGTGGAAACAGGGATGGGCAATTTGGGAGGAACATAGAGATGCTGTCCTGAGCATGCAGAGGCACAGTTAGGAAAGCCAAAGACCACCTGATGTTGAACCTGGTGAAGTCTTTTACAAGTGCATAAGTAGCAAAAGAAGACTAGGGAATATGTGGATCCACTGCTGAATGGGGCAGGGGCCCTGGTGACACAGGGTATGGAAAATACTGAGGTACAGAATGCCTTCTTTGCCTTGGTCTTTACCAATAAGACCAGCTTTCAGAAATCCAAGGACCCAGAAACCAGGGGGAAAATCTGGAGCAAGGAATATTTACCCTTGGTGGAAGAGGATCGGGTTAGACAATACTTAAGCAAACTGGTCATACGTTTATACTGGTAAGTTGATGGGTTCTCATGGGATGCACCCAAAAGTGCTCAGTGATCTGGCTGATGTCATTCTGAGGCCACTCTCAATTATCTCAAACAATCGCGTCGACTGGGAGAGCTGCCCAAGGACTGGAGGAAAGCAAAAGTCACTCCTATCTTTAAGAAGGACAAGAAGGAGGAAACAGGGAACTACAGCCTGGTCAGCTCACCTTCATCCCAGGGAAGGCGATAGAACAACTAATCCTGGAAACCATGTCCAGGCACATGAAGGACAAGAAAGTAATCAGGAGTGGTCAGCATGGATTCACCAAGGGGAAGTCATGCTTGACCAACCTGATGAGTTTCTATGATGAAATAAACAACTGGCTTGGTAGACAAGGGGAGAGCAGTGGATATTGTCTACCTAGACTTCAGTGAGGCTTTTGACACCAACTCCCATAAGACCCTCATAGAGAAACTAAAGAAGTATGGGCTGGATGAGCACATAGGCAGGTGGACTGAAAACTGCCTGAATGGCCAGGCGCAGAGTGTTGTCATCAGTGTTACCAAGTCTAGTTGGAGGCCAGTAACTAGTGGTCAATACTGGAGTCCAAAACTGTTTAACATCTTCATTAATGACCTGGATGATGGGGCAGAGCACACCCTCAGCAAGTTCACTGGTGACACAAAACTGGGAGGAGTGGCTGATAAGCCAGAGGATTGTGCTGCTATTCAGAGGGACCTCGATAGGCTGGAGAAATGGGCTGACAGGAATCCGACAGAGTTCGACAGAGGGAAGTGCCAAGTCCTGCACCAGGGGAGGAACAACCCCAGACACCAGTACCTGCTGGGGGCCACCCAGCTGGAAAAAGTCTTGGCAGAAAAGGACCTGGGGGTCCTGGTGGACACCAAGCTGAACGTGAACCAGCAATGTGCTCTTCAAACAAAGACTGACAGTATCATGGGCTGCATTAAATCTGCTTTTCCATACTCTCCCACATTTTAAGATATATCTATTTACCGCAGCCTTAGTTATTGCCTTATTCCTTAACAAAAACTTTCACCAGGTAGAACAGTCCACTATTTACATTTTTAAGAAGAGAGGTAATAGAAATAATCTGAAAACAGATCATTCAGAGGAAAAGAAAGGTAACCAGATATTACCTAATCATTTCTTTGCTTCATATCAAGGTCCTTTCTATGTTACCACCTGGTACAATCTCTAATTTTTTAAGCCACATGACTCAGAAAACATTTACATTATGAACACTGGATGGGGAAAGATTCAGTAACAAAAACAGAATACCAGTGACTTTCAAGACAATTAACTTGAAAAGGTCAGAAATATTTTGGCACTACCACGCTATTGTGGGTACTTACCAGAGCCTTCATTTAAAATCCAGGCTGTCAGAATCAACATTGCTACTTTCTGACTTTTCTTCAACTCACTCACTGGAAATTTCTAGTTTACTTCAGAAAAAACCTGAACAGTTTTGTAACAAGAACAGAGAAGATGCATCAGGTATAGGTAGGTAATGATGTTTATAGTATCACTGTTCTTTCTACACTTCATTAAATTTTCACATTTATAGTGTCTCACATGGGAAGAGGATCAATTCAGATACGGACAAAACAAACTGGCTCCTGTTTTACAGCTACTACAGGTGCTTTACCTCTTCTAAAGACTGAAGACGAAGCTGTTGCAGTCTAAATAACCCAGATGAAAGTGACATTTGCTCAGAGGACAGCTATTTCTTATGTTATGGATACAAAAATTGGGGATTAAAAGACCAAAGCTTAATATCATAACGCTCCATCTCAAAAATGGCACATTAACAGGTATCCAAGAAAAACTAAAATCAGAAGATTAAAAAAGCTTTCTTCTCATATCAGTCTGATGCATGAAGCATTCCCCTTCTCAAGCTTAGGGTTAGAAAAGGGTCTGTCCACACAGGTGAAGAACACTACGGGGACTGTCCTATATACACAGACTGACAAAAGAACTGTATTTAATCAGCGTTTTAGCTCCCATGCAGGCATAAGGGGCCTAATCTTATGTATTATCTTTGATTACAAGATTCTTAGCAAAGAAAAGTAAACTATATCTATTTTTACTTAGAGGTATTTACCTGGAAATGTTTATCTTCATTTCTCATTAGAAGCAACCTTGCAAGTATCTTTGACACTTTAACTGGGATATGCAACAGAAAAATCCCTATTATTATCTCAAACAAAACAGTTGAAAGGACATCCAGAAAAAGAACTTAAGTGAAAACCTGGCTTCATTCGACATATTCCTGTTGATATTAATGAAGCCAGGATTTCACCCATTGATACAACAGAAAATATAATATCTGCATATGACAGTGCCCAGGATTATCTTGTTTGTTATACAAAAGAATACAAAAGGGAATAACATAAAATCTTGTGGACAGAATATGGGATCTTCAGGTATAAATTAAAAATCCTGCAGAATTTAATGAGTCTATTTTCATTTAACATTTGTAGTTCTCTCTGATATCCTCAAGTGGAAGATTCAAAGAAACACAAGCATAATACTGTTTACACAGTGTATATATTTGTTGATTACATATGTATTGTGCATGACATTGTTATGATATATGCTAATTAATAAATTGGATTAAATTTTAATCCAGTGACGATGACCAAGGGGCAGAATTTTAAGTAGATCCTATCAAAAATGTTCTTTCTTCACAATCTGTGGATTATATTAGAATTGCTGGGAGTTTTTCTATTTATCATTTACTCCTTTCAGAAAAAGTGAGCCTGGGCATTCTTACCATATCACTAGTACCCTGCTGTGACAATTACACTGACTTGATGGGTTCAAACAGCTGAAAAAGAAATTATCCTAAACTGGGTTTAATTTGAAATACACAAGTCACTGCAGTATCAGCAGTAGTTTATAAAATTAACGTCAGGGAGGCTACCTAACAGTTGTTTATTTTTAAACAATCTCACGTATTCAATTATTATGCCCTCGAAGGCCAGTGCTCATGCCAAGCATTTTTGCATAGAAATATATACACATAGATCTGTATCTCTGATTTCATTCAGAAAGTAAATACAATATGTTTAAAATTAGCACTTTTTTTTGTTTGGGTTTGGGGTTTTTTTAACAGACACAGAAAACATAACTATGTGACTTTGCTATCTAGAATCATGTAGAGGCAGAACCTATGGAACTTTTATAGCACATGTTGAGCTACTGAGCTACTACAGTCCATGTTTTTATTCCTCTCAAACTTCAAACCATAGCTCTATGCAGCCCTAGTAATGCATATACTTGTGTTCTGACTTAAATTTATAGATCATCCTCACAGAGATTCTGCAAATGAACCTCAAGAATGACATATATGTCCTCCTCTGTTCCCGCTGAAAACCATACACACAGCTTTGCTCCATGGTACACTAATACCCAAGTCCCGGGACTATTCTAGAATGTGTAAGTCAGTTGTAACAAATGACGTGATGATCCTCAGAGGCAGACAGCTAATCACCAACAGCTCTGTATTAATACCAGTGTATTAGCAAACAATAAACCATAAAACTCCAAAACAATAGGCCCTTGCTATTGCTGAGGATAAAACAAATTCCAATACAATATGTATGACTAAAATCCCACTTAAGGAGCTGTGCAAATACTTGGGCCATTAGTGTACACTGCATTCTTTGCTTCTGCAGCCCCTCTCTTATCCAGTTTCTTTCCAATATAGCTTAGTGTCAGTTCAGTTACACCTGACCAAGCTGCAGAGACAGCACAGCAGACACAACTAAAATAAGCATAGCTGCATATCAGTGTATGCAAATGCTAATTGCATGTCTGATTGACCCATAGACATTTCTTGCTTTACATTACTAACTGTATTGGGAATTGTTTTCATTCCATTTACCTACTAGCAAATTTGACCTCTATCATGTCATACCTTCTATATATTTCAGAATAAATGCAAAAAACATACAGTCCCCAGAAAAGGAGAAAAGTGTACATCACAGGTATTTATGCAGTTTGTGATTTTGTTTCGCACCAAAGTGCATTCCAAAGGATGACCTAATCAGTGTTATCACAGCATAATTTTTTTATAACTTGCTATTATCTACATTATGCATTATGCATTATTAACAAAATAAGGAAAAAGAACATTTGTTCTTTCATACATTGTCCATTTTTAGGGCTCCAAAGTTCATGACAGAGACTGAAGGCTGAATAAAACAATGTTGTGATGTAGTTTCAGGTCACTGTCATAAATGCTTTAGCATTCACATTCTGAGCTGCATAATAGAAAGAAAAAAAGACTTTATGTATCACTTATTCAACCTTCACAGCACCTGTGTCAAAATTAGAGGTAAATGTAAATTTGCCTTAATTAGTGCAAACAGCATATTACACTAAGCCTCTCCATATGTATATTTTCTCTCCTTAGATTTCATCAGGTGTTTCACAGGTATCTTTCATTACTAGTAGGTCCAATCTGATCAAGTTAAGTAAATATGGGAATCCTGACCGTTTACCCACTGCTTTGCTTGCCTTCTCTCTTTAATAAACACTAATACCAACAACTGAACCTGAAGATTAAAGTGCCAGACACCATCACACACTGGTCTTACCCAGTGACCACACCTACCTTCTGAGGATTCTCCAGCCTTACCAGTCACAGTCTCAGTCTTCCATGTTTTGTAGCTGTGGGTTATTAGAAAGAAACCATAAATTTGACTGTGCTCCTGCAAGTATTTCACTGAATACATTTTTAAATAAATAGCATAAAAGTGTTACCACATATATGGCTGTGTTTAATTTTTCTGTACATTTCTATAATTTCTAACTACCTGTACTTATTATTTATGTTCATTAAAAATTTAAGATCCTGATAATTTATTTTATCTAATATCTGATTACTTGCAAATGTTTATAACAATAATTTACCCTATTATCACATCCCTTTTTCTTTAAATGCTCACTGACTGCTGTCTCTTTTATCTTAATTCTCAATATTTCCTTTCCTTGCCTCCAACTTTTTCTATAAACCAAACAGGTTTCCCTTAGCCTGCCTACCTCTTCCTACATTTTCACACTATGTGAAAATATTCTGCACAGTTCTAAAACTTAAAAAGTAATAAGTTATGCAGAATGATATACCTATCAGCTCAGGTCACTGCATCTCTGGACTATTTTCCTTTCAGAAAGGAGTAAACCTTCCAACTGAACAGTGACTGTTTTTCCTAGAAAAATATTACGGTTGTTATTTTCCTCATGCTGCCTCTTCCTTTAGAATTGGTATTTTCAACAGAGTAATAGTCTATTTACATTATTGCTCCTTCTTTACTTTACGTTAAATGTTGTATTAAAAATAAAACCTTACAGAAAACGTTCCTCATCAAGCTTTCATCTTTTCCCTTATGTAAAAATCTCATGTATTAAATGATGCACAACTCTTACATAACAATAACGTGATCATGTAATTAACTGCTGTATTACTATACAGAGATTCAAAGGAAAAGAATAAAATTCACGTGAGCAACCACAAAGGTAGTATAGTGTCTGAGAGGAAGTCTTTAGAATCAAAATAATGTTTCCTTTTGAACAAAGGTTTTCATACTAGAGTGGGAGATGGGATAGTGTCTCATGCTTGGTCTGGTAGAACAGAAGTAAGTATATAGATCTTTTTCTCCTCTCCTCTTTTACCCTTTAAGAAGCCTCGGGGAAAAATGGATGTATTGTTGGGGCAGGTGATCGATCATGAATCAATCACACTTTCCTTTCAGCATCATTCCTTTCTGCTGTAGGTGCTTCTGCAGGTCCTGAATGTTCCCAATACACATTGTTCCATCACGGCAGCAGTATGGACTTGTAGTCTTTATATTCAGTCATTTTTGGCAGTCTACAAAAATCTCTTTCAGAAATGCAAACGAAAGAAGGGAAATAGTAATTTGTAACATTTTATATTTCAATGAGAATTTCAAGATTTACAAAAGACCTGCCTCTAGCTGCAGGTCTTTGACCCTGACAAACTTCAAAGGTTGGTGAAAACAATAAGGTATTAAAGCTTTGAGGAAAAAAACCCCAACTTATTATAATAAATCTTACATGATGGAAAATGTTAGGCAATCTAAAGAGATGGTTCACTATCAGCTCTCCTAATAATGATTCCACATTTCTTATTTTGTCTCTTTCATAACTAAATTAAGAGTTCAGTGTTCATTTTTACTTTCTGGCTAATAAGGTCTATTCTTCCCCAGCAGTTAAAAAAATTGAAAGTCCTTTAGACGCCTTATCAGAATATGTAAGTTTTCAACTCCTCGCGCATGCTTACAGTACAGATAGAAAGAATTCAGGCTTTTCGATCTGACAGTTAAACATGCATCTGGTGTAATAAATATGCTTTTGGTCATTATAACTGTCCAACAAAATTCTCTCTATTCTGAAACTGTTATTTCATACTTATTGATGAGGTTTATTTGAGGTTTCTTTGAACAAGCTAAAAGCTTTTCAAAGAATTGATATATTTTTGTTGCACATGTGCACAGTTCCCAAAACCCTGAAGGCAAACTTCTAGATGTTCGCACAATGGTAAAAAAACTTTAAAAAGCCTATACTCAATGAGTTCTATGAACACACATGGATATCACACAAAGCATTTTCCATTTCCCTTCAGTAGTCTCACAAATGCCATTATTAATATGTAGTTACTTTAGTTATCCATTGAAAATATCACTCTGCATTTTCTATTTGTATTTCCTGGCAATTACTCTGGCTCCTATTACAGGGAAAAAAAAGTGCTTTTAAAGTTTTTCAAATTAAATCCCAAGTCGTACGTTTAAGTGAAAATGACTTAAACACTAAAGAGCTCTCTGTTTCTTCTGCATGATCAGTTTAAGTTTTAGCTGAAAGCAGACAGGGAGAAGATAGTTAGTGCTGGAACATTTACTCTGACTAAAATAGCGAGATGAGTGCATATGTTAATACCATTGAAGAAGCAAAATTTGTGAAGTGGAAGGAAAGAAGCAGCTCCATGAGTCTATGTAGAAGCTCTAGCTTTAGATAATGATTTAAGAGCTTAGGATTTCTAGCTCAGGGATGCAAAAAAATATGCTACAAGACATGTCAGAACTGCTTAAATCTCTTCTCTCAGACACATTATGTTCAGTAGACAAGGAAATTTAGGACAATACTCTTGTGGTCAGGAGTATCAGTAAGCATAAAAACCACTGCAGATCTACAGACTAAGCAAGCTTATCAGCTACATCATTCAGCTAAAGTCAGAAGCAACCTAATGTGGAACTATGTACAGTTAATGTGTGATCAAGCCATACAAATTATGAGACCAATCTGGCTATATACAATTTTTTTGGTTGCCTGATGACTTTCCATGACTGTGGATAGAGACTATAATTTTTACTACCTGACTATTTTTCAGGACTACACAGGGGACTCTATTATGCAAGTCTTCATCAGTGACAATATATTCTAGGCTGGCTGGCATCAAAAGGAGCTTTAACAGCAAGGTAAATCTCCTAAGTGACCTTTTTTGAAACACAAGGGCTTACAAGGAGCTGCTATGCTTACAGAGCAGGAACAAGCCACCACTAACGTTGTTCTCAACAACTGTCCTATGATGATTCAGCAACTTTTCCAGCTTGTTTTTGAAGATCTTCCAGATTGTTAAGATCTTTCTTATACCTGCACAGGCAGGCTTCAAGGTGTGTCTCGGTTAGGGAAAGAATTCTTTTTGCTTTAAAAAAACCTGTGCTAATTTTTTCCTTCATGCTCAAAATGCTGAGTAGGTTATTTTCCTTAAGCTTAACTTATAATTCTATGTGCAGTTTTATTTATGAAAAGTCACTATATAAAAAAACAGTCATTTCCTCTAATTTCCACTGTATAACCAGCTTCATGTACCAGTCTCAATGATTAAAGTAATACCTTAACGTTTTTTACTATCAGTTTTCCAGAGCCAATTCAACTTTAAAAGAAAAATCCTACTCTCTATTGACCTGTAAATATAATTGGAACATTTAAAAATCCTTTTCAAATTATGCTACTTGAGGTGTCGCTAACATCAACATTGTTAGCACACAGATGTAAAGCAAGTTTTTAAAAAATACAGCATTGCACAGCGGAATTCAGGGTAGCATTCTGGCTACCAGATCCTTCTTATGAAACGAATTAATCAGACAGAAGCAACTGTAATTCTTACCTCCAAACTGGTTTCATTATTTATTCACAAATTGACCCAACTTAACATAGACACATTGGAAAATGAACTTGGAATTCTGCATTGATGTTTCTAAATATAAGAAGACAAAGGCCACAGTATTTAGATTAGTAGACAGAATCACAGAGTAGCTGAGGTTGGAAGGGACCTCTCAAGATCGTCTAGTCCAATCCCTTTGCTGAAAGCAGTATCAACTGGAGCAGGTTGCTCACAACTGTGCCCAGACATGTTATTAATATCTCCAAGGACAGAGACTCCAGAACCTGTCTGAGAAACCTGTTCCAGTGTTTGACCACTCTCTCAGCAAACAAGCTGCTTCTTATGTTCAAATGCAATTTCCTGTGTTTCAATTTCTGTCCATTGCCTCTTGTCCTATCACTGGGCACCACCGAGAGGAGTCTCCTTTTCTCTGCCCCATCACCGATTTATACACATTGATAAGAACCCCCGTGAGTCTCCTCCAGGATGAACAATCCCAGTTCATTCACAGCATGGCAGATTTTTTAATCCCTTAATCATCTTTGTGGCCCTTCCCTGGACTCGCTCCAAGTTCATATTTTTCTTGCACTGGTCAGCCCAGACTGAACACAGCACTCCAGATGTAGCCTCACCAGTGCTGAGTAGAGGGGAATGATCACTTTTCCGGACCTGCCGTGAATGCTTTTCCTAATGCAGCTCAGGACGCTGTTGACATTTGTTGCTGCATGAGCTGACTCATATTCAGCTTGTCGTCCACCAGGAACCCCTAGTCCTTTTCTGCCAAGCTCTTTTCCAGCCAGTTGGTCCCCAGCCCTGCTCTGGTGCATGGGGTTGTTCTTCCCCAGGTGCAGGACTTGGCACTTCCCTTTGTTTAACTCCATGAGATTCCTGTCAGCCCATTTCTCCAGCCTACTGAGGTCCCTTTGAATAGCAGCACAACCATCTGGTGTGTCAGCACCTCCTCTCAATTTTGTATCACTTGCAAACTTGAGGGTGCACTCTGCCCCCATCATCCAAGTCATCAATGAAGATGCTAAGCAGTATTGGTCCTAGTATCAGCCCTTGGGTATACCTCCAGTGACTGGCCTCCAGCTGGACTTTGTGCTGCTGATAAAAAAAACTTTGAGCCCAGCAGTTCAGCTAATTTTCAGTCCAACCCACTGTCCACTTCTCTATTCATAACTTACTTCATAAGTTTGTCTAGAGAATGCAATTTGGAGACTGTGTCAAAGCCTAAGATCAAGATAAACAACATTCACAGCTCTCCTCTCATCTACTGAGTCAGTCAACCTTTCACAGAAGGCTGTCAGGTTGGTTGAGCATGACATTCCTTCCATAAATGCATGCCAACTACTCCAAATCACCTTCTTTTTTTAATATGTTTAGAAATGGTTTCCCTGATTATTTGCTCCATGGCTTCCCAGGGACTGATGTAAGGCTGACCAGTTTGTAGCTCCCAAGGTCCTCTTTCTTGCTTTTCTTGAAGATAAAAATGACATTTGCTTTCTTCTAGTCCTTAGGAAGCTCCCCCAGACACAGTGACCATTCAAAAACAATTCAGAGTGACCTTGGGATGACATCAACCAACTTCATCAGCACTTGCCAAGACAGGTCCACTCAGGGACTTGTGTATGCCCAGTTTGTTTAAATCTTCCCTAACCTAACTCTCCTCCACCAAGGGTAAGTCTTCCTTGCCCCAAACTTTCCCACTAGTCTCAGAGGCTGGTGAGAGAGACCAGTCTCAGAGACCACATATCTATTTTAAATTCAAGAACGTATGACTTTGTTGATCTTGTCAAAGATTACTGAAGATACCAGTACTCACAGTAGCTGTCTGAATTAACCTTGAATAGGGACTTGGCTAATCCTGTCTTGTTTATGCCGGATTCATCTGAATGATGAATACAATGAGCAGAAACTGAAACACAGTCTCAGTGAACCTTCTGGAATATGTTAATTGCAATACCATTTGAGTGGATGAGAATAAATAAGGAAAATTGATTAGCACTTTTGTTTCTTCTGGACTGAGGAGATTATGATCACGAATTAAACCCTCAGTGTTTAATAGTGCAGAGACCATTATCATGCTCAAATTATGTTACCTCAGTGGGCTCCCCACTTATGCTATGGAGAGGAGTATCACTAAAAGAAGAATCTTGTCCTTGTCAGGAAAGTAATATAGCAGTATTTTGCAGGAAAGTTGTATGACTTAAATAAAAATCAAATAAGTATTTAAAAACTTAAGAAAAATAAAAAATGTGTCAGAAGTCAGATCCCTTCTGTATTGGCAAAGTGGAAAATAGCCTTTTCCTCAAATAAATAAATAAATAAATTCCTTCTGGAGGGCTTTTTGTTCTGCAGCAGAAATTGTTTTCATGTTCTCAGAATAATCATAATTAACATTATTCAAATAGTCAGCATCGAAGCAATTAGAACCAGGGATAATGGAGCATGGTGAAAAGTTTTATCTTACAAGGGATCCACCATCAAGGCATAACAGGTCAAAAAGGACAGGTAGCAAACAAAAAGAAAACATTTTATTCTGTCACGCCTTATCCTTGGAAGAGCCACAGGAGAATGAAGTACAAATATGGAGAAAGATTCTACTCAATCCAAAATAAAACATCCATTAAATAGCCTTAACTCCTCCCTTAGAATTTATTTTCTAGAGAGACAGCTGTCACAGGTAAACAGACTTGAGAAACTTTCCGATTTTCAAACAGAACATTGACTTAGGATCTCTTCACAGGACACAATGCTGCTTGCCAGGTTCATCTGCTAAGATGTTGTTTTTCTTTCCAGGAAGAAAAAGGCAAACAAAAACCTCCCCCATGGTTATGATATATTAATTAACCTATCATTTCTAGAATATAATAGCTTGCCAGCAGAAAAGGCTAAAATTGTGAACTGACTTTAGTAAGGTTCCCCATTCCAGATGATAAGTATCTTTAATTAGCATTTAAGCACTATTAGGTAGCCATATTTGGATGGTCCACACAAGTTTCATTAGGTTTGATAGCCATTAGGAGTTTAAAAAGTAAAAGTGTCTTACATTAATCTTAGTCTTCAAGACATATTCTCAAAAGGGCAACTAGCAAGCTCTTGAATACAGAGTCATCTTAACAGTAATGTTTTTCAAGTGCATCTACAATTAGGACTTCAGTGTTGTGTAGGTATGTTTAATCTAGGGTTAAAGTGAATGAAGGTTTAATTAGGCTATGATGAGTTTCACTTTACTATGGTTAGATTGCCGCCGTTACCCTTACTGGTCTATTAAAACTATCTGAAGTGTGTCTGACTATATTCCACTGGAGTACAGGCAGCAGACCATTGAGATACAGACATACATGATTATCAGGACTTTTCCTACAGCTTTACCATCTTCCAGCACTTATGGACTAAGGCACAATTAAAGCAAAATTCAATTAATTTATAATTACCCAGCAATAATGATTATGTTTTCTTTTTCTCTGAACATCTGTCACAAAATATTTTCATCTTCACTGAACATTAGTCAAACACCTGCTTCTCTGAGCTGTGATGCTGTGGGGAATCAGTTTCCAACAGGGGTTTAATATGTGCTGAAATGGGAATGAGGATCTGTGCCTTTAATTAACAAGGAAAAATGTAATAATACAAAAAAACAGCTAACACCTCTTGGAAGCTGCAACGTGAACGTAAGTTCTCTTTCGAACCGAATGAGATGAGCCACTCAAAGCCATTTCAAAATAAGGATCGAGAACCAATAGCAAGGTTTTTTATCTGAAAGAAAGTGCACTGTCATTAATCTTCAGGTTTCAGAATTCTTCGTGCTCTTTTTTTCTTTGACATGTTTCATTTTCTATAAAATCAGGATACAACTATATCAGAGTAGTTTAAATGCTTTCTGCTTTTTTTGGCCATTATTTGAGATGTGCAATTCAGTCTAGATTTCCTACTCTCATTTCTAATATGTAAATGCTACCTTGTTTTTACAAGAAATTATCAATTATTTGGATTGAAAATAGATTAAATGTACATGACTAAACTTAGAAAATATTAATATTTTGTTTAATGAAAAACTTATAGGACTATTAATGTCAATAAATGGTGACACAGTATGAACTCAAACGTGAGTTTCCTATATTTCACAAATTTTAAGGCTTCTATTACACACTGACAGGTTGGAAGCTGAGAGTTAGTCCTGCCAGTGCTCTAATCTAAATGATGTCAGGGCAAAGGCAAACAGAGATCACCACCTGATGACATTTTTATTAGTAACACTTAGGTCAATTTGTATTACCCTCTGTTCAGAATATATATGAAATTAGGCTCATTTCCTAGCTGTTACAGCCTTATCAGTGTCAATTTCTAGAGACCAACATGGTTCCTGAAAACAGAGAAATAGAGAACCACAGTATGCATAAATGATAATGCAGTTGAATAAATTATACTGGAAAAGTGGTGAATCAATCTGAATATGAGACAGACTGATAAATTCAGTAAAGAAATTAACAAGCTGCAATAGATGGTTAATACCCTACCTACAGGAACAGCTCAGCATATATAGAGGTTATACATACTTCATGTCATAAATCACCATTTATTTTAGACATTGTATTCACTAAAAATTAACAGTTTGCTTCAGCCACGTTTACTCTCAGTCACCGGAGTGCTCTGCACACTGTCTTTAGGCTTAAAGGTAGGGATGGTTAAGTGACTGACCCTTCTGTCTCCCTCCTGTTCCTTTATCCCCTTTCTTTACTTCAGTGAGTCTGCTTAACACTAGATTTTTAATGGAGACCTCTTAATAATGCATGCAACACCCCAAGGCTCTCATTAAACATACTGCTAGATTTCAACTACCACTTCAGATACCTTATTGTCTATGTCTACTCTTCCATCCAGAGACTGTAATTCTGGCGTCATGTATGCACAGGCTACTAATATAACCATATGGAAAACAAGTATCTGGGATTTCTTCTCTAACCACAAGAATATATGGGTCTGTGCTGGATGTGAGGGTTTTATTGTACAGCAAAGCAAACTGCTAGCTGAGTTGCATTTAGTACATGTCCCCCAAACCTGGATAAAGATTAAAGTAATTTTTACCTCCAAGCAATTAAATTTGCAAAGAGATAACTGTCTGAGTGTCACTAATACGCATTGTTTAATCCAGCTGAGCCAGAGAATGAATTCTGTGGCTTCTCTTGGGTATATGACTACATTGTAATAATAGCTACAGCTAGCACCTAGCTGATACTGATGTAGACTAGATTCTGCAGCAGTGCTAGAATCACTGCAATTACTCTAAGCAACAACTGAAGCTAAACTTTCTATCTGGTCTAAAATCTTGAGACCTGCAGTTCAGGTCTCCTTAGGATCTCATGATAGGATTATTTCTAATTTAATGAAGAAGGAAAAAAATATTGTTTTCAAGAAAATAACTGAACGCCAGGTTCTGGCAAGATCAAAATATAAAGCTATAGGGATCTTAGAACTAAAAGGATCAGGGCTAAATGGTAATGAACATCCATCATTTACACTGCCATCTAGAGTGGTCACCATTGCTTGTGAATAACTGGACAATAAGGGAACAAATCCTAAAATGAGTGACTTGAGGTTTCTCATAAAAGCACTCAGTCTGCTCTAACGACATTTTCTCAAAATAAAAAAAGCCTAAAAATAAAATAGACAGAATGATATATATACACATTCTAGAACATGGATAAATAATCCTAAGTCAATGACGGCTAAAAAAAGAGAAATGTCACTATGAATTTGGGAACCATATATTTGGGGAAAAGCACTGCTGGTTATTCCCTCTTTTAACCAACACTGTGAAGGAAAGAACTGACAGAGGACCAGTCTCCTCTTCTTGCCCTAAACCCTCAAAAACAGCAGCCATATTACAGTCCAAGAGTGTAATGGGTGATAACTAAAACATCCATGACACCAGATACTGAAGAGTAGAATATATATATGTAAGACAACTACTGAGAGAAGAGCAGATGCACAACTCTTTCAATATTAAACTCTTAATATTTTAAAAAATACATACCTGTACGGTAGCTTGTTTTCCAGATGTATTGTCACTGTGTGCATTCCACTGGGGCTGGGCATGCATTCCTGCACCTAAGGTCAGAGAATTGAGACCCTTCAGTTCATAAGTACACTTCAGCCATATACACATAGTGTAAAGGAAACACTTATTTCTTTTCCATTACAGACTTCATGAGGCATAAAGAAATCTGAAGCAAAGGGGAAAGTTGGAAAAAAGTGGAATACATATAGGAACGGCATGTTACAAAGGTAAATCTGTTAGATAGCAGCAATTAACTTTTCTCCTTCTTCATGTGTTTATTCCTATTCAGTTGTAATTTTCTCTCAAATAATAAATGAACAAGGTAAGAAATCACTCCTTTTTCAGTACTGATGGAAGGAATGACTAGCTAGAAAACATACCCAGAACAATACTTGTTCAAAATGCTTTGCAAAAGGTCTATGTTATTTTCTTGTACCTGCCAATGAGCAAAGGTAGTTAAAATTTTTGAACACACTGGGATTACACTGAGCATTGGTGGCTTTGACCATTCACAGCATTGCACTCTACTGCATATCTAGTTTGAAAATTTCTGATGCAAACTAGAGAACTTGTCAGTCTCTCAAAAGAGACAAATTTTGAACAGCTTAATTCAAAATCAAGTAAAGATTAGGGCCATTATGACACCTGAGCTGGATGTATTTATCAGTATTTTTAGGAGCTTTGGTTATGATTTAATGGAAACCTTGTAACGATGAAACACAGAGTATATTGTGCATGTGTGTCAGAGGGTTCTGATACCAAAACTTTCAAAAGTCTGTTGTAGCTGTTTCAGTCTTAAAAAACATATATATCACAAAAAAATGAAGAAATGCATGAAGCACATGGCAAAGGTAAAATTTTAGAAATTTCATTACAGAGTATAAAGACAAAGGATACCACCTTTTAAAGGACAGAAGACTAACTGCTGGCAAATGCACATGAAGCAAATCCTGGGAGCGGCCCAAAGCTTGCAAAGAGAAGTATAGCCATTACCATCAGTAGCTGCAATTAAAAAAAAATAAAATAATTCTTTATTTCCATACCTAGGTTTTCTTAGCAGATTTTTTTCCTGGTATTCAGATTAACCTTTTATTGAGCATAGCCTGTATAGGTCAGAAAAGCATACAAAAGCAATCTTACTAGGTAGAGCTGAAAAAGGTTAGAGTGTGAGATTAATATTTTGTCATCAGTCAAAAAAATCACCAATTTTTGCCAGAAAACTGGCAGAGAATTTGAACAAGCCTGCAAACTAACTTTGTCTTGTCTGTGTAGAAATTACCAGTATGAAATGCTTTACCTAATTTTCTGAGAAGTCTCAGAAGCAAGAGAATTGTAAGGAATGCATCCATCAGCACACCTGACTTTGGAGTCAAAAAGGAAAACACAGATTCCAACCATCTTTGAAAAGAAAGGCTTGTTTCCTTTCATTGCAAACAGATACATAGCTAAATGATATTATTGCTGAAAATAAGGATCACTTATCTAGGGAATTTCCATTTGTGATTCCTGGAAGGAAGTTTTCTGCAATTGCAAGCATGCTACAGATACAGATGTGGCAATCTGATTAAGCATTCACGCATAAATTCCAGAGCACTAATAATAAAGTATACAGAAGGAAAAAGCATTTGGAAATTTGGAAAACTCTTGTTTGCTTATGTAGCATACTGTTGTTATATTGCCATATACAAATGCAATCTTGACAAACGTTAGGAATTCTGAAAAAGCGTAAGATCAGAGTAACATAAAATTAATAGATCCTCATACAAATAGTAATAATGAGAAAACATGGGTACAGCACACTGTTCCGATGCACACTTTGAACACTAAATCTTCCCTAGACAGAAAGTCTGAAGACTCCAGAGCAGAGACCTTTCTCTGAACTCAGTATGAGCCTTTTTATCTAATATCTTATTCTTTTCTTAATTTCAGTGATTTGGGGAGTTTCCCCAAAGCAATTTGTTTGGCTGCTGGGTAGGACTCAACTATCCTTTGAATCTGTCTGCAATAGTAAAATGTAGTTTACATTCTTTATTATTCAGTCAATGAGTGTGTGCCATGATAAACAATTGACAGATGTCAAACCAAAACAATATGGAAACCTGTTGTTAGTCATAGCTACCGTTCTTTAATAAAAACATCCCAGTTAAAACGGACAACGATTTCACAAATCATTTGTTAGCTATACTGCTGTGAAGTAAACAGTGATACACTTTGCACATACTGTAACTGGAATCAAAATGATTCATTAATGTGACATATCAACGTATTGCCTTATGCATAGACAGCTGTTCCTACTCTTTCCAGGTGGATATACTTAAAGTTCTATCATTTATGTTATATATCACCTACTAGTGGTTATCTGAAAACCTCAAAATGCAAAAATATTAAATGCTATAACAGAACATCAAGGTAATTTTGTATCAAGATTAAAAATGTCTTGAGATAAAATTTCATATAGTTGTTCTGATAGGCAATTTGTACATTGAAGAGTCTGTCCAGTTCAGCAGATGCTAATTAATGCTGATTCCTCACAGATAAGCAGCAACTTAGATGAGCTAGTTAAACCAACAGGGGAAAAACAGGAAAAAAAAAAATTATAATCCTGTGTATTTTTCACTCTGGCATTCAGAGTAATCTTTCATGCAGTTCTACTTTTAGGAATTTAATGGGATTTCTCTTTTTCATTATGTTTGTACTAGGCCTAAATGATCTACTGCTTTTGGAAAAGATTTACTCCTTCTAGAAACCTTTTTTGTCTATTATTTATTGTTTCAGGATTAAGAAGTCTGAACAATAACAAAATAAATCTTTTGCCTCCAAGAAATTAAAATTAAAAAATGTGATATCTAGAAGATAAAATTTGATTTAAAAAGCGGATGTGCTGATAATTTAATTGTGTTTAATTTTCTGGTTTTATTTTTTGTATATATGCAGGTTTTTTAGAGATCTGTAGAAGACCATTCTACATATAAGACAGAGACAGGGAGGAAATCAGTTGAAAACAAAGAAATTAGGTTGGCACCACTGGTAGAGAAGTTGCTGGAGAAGATATTGCATAAATGAAGAGATTAATGGACATTGCTGTGCCTTGTACTAGCAACATGCTTAGAAAACTCATTTACAACTGCCTTTCAAGCACAGACAACACTATTGTCCTGTACCCCTGGAACTGCAAGATAAATTCTAAAACAAAATAAAGCTGGATAAAACAGACTTAGGCAAAAGAGTGGTAATGTTGGTAGGAAAAAGTGTATCACATAGAATTAGCCCAAACTAGTTTTTGTGGATTCCATACCTCTACTGTCAGGGGGGTCATCACTCTTTCTCAGACAGCAATAAGAGCTGGAAATACTTGCAGAGGCTTAAAGCTTACTTTCAGCACCAAATTGTTGGCTACAGCCAACCGTAGTAAGCTACTTGCCACAGAAAAGAAGTTAAAATCTACCTTGTGGTTTTGTAGGTCAGCAAGGCAAATTATGGGTATCTCAGAAATAAAACATCAGACTCTAATCAGCAAAGAATTGTATTCTTTTCTTTTTTTTCAACCATTGTGTACGGCTTTACCAAAAGGAAATGCTTCAAGGGAAACTTTGAAGACCAACATCAACTAAACAGCACTGAGAAAATCCAGACCATTTTACTACAGAGGTAGTACAGTGGAGCACCTGCATTAACAGGACGCATCTTACGAGAAAGTAACAGAGTGTTCTGGAACCAATATCCATCCAGCATAAAGTCATGACAAATAATGTATGTCTGTGAGATGAATCCTGAAGGGGCAGCCCAGGAAGAGAAGAAGAACAAGACCTCCAGTCAATCACATTGGCAGATAAAGCGAAGACTGGAACACCTTTATGTCAAGCCAACCATTCCCTTGGTCACATCCTCATCTTCTAGAGGTTTCTTCAGGCTCTTCAACAGATTCTATCCCTTCCTATTAGATACATAACTGTCTATGGTGTATGGATCTGTCTCTCCATAGCATATTCCTGCAATGTGTTATCTTGAGAATGAAAAAGGACATGAGTAAGCTCTAGCCAGTTCAACAACAGGTGACAAAAGCCTATTATTCCAACGGCTCTTACTTACTCTCCTACATTCAATTTTAAAAGCACAAAAATGAAGGATATACGTTCACGTTTACTTCCAAAACTCTCATTGACTAATACATACCAAGCCAGTCAACAGTGGCATAGATATAAACCTGTTTCAATTCATATTGAAACAGATGTAGCATACACATGGTCAGTTACCTTGTCCCAAGAGAAGGAACGAGAGCAAACAAAGTATACAAGGTAATTTCCTGAATCACTGTGCTGTTTCAGAACCAAACATATAAATATACTATCAATAAGAAAGGTCATCAGCATGTAGGAAGGAACTAAGAATACTTCCTGAATCCAACTTCTGATATTAGGGCTTGGGTGGTGGGTTTTTTTTTTAAGAATTTCTTTTCATGCACACATGATGGTGAATAAGCAATACATATTAACTAAACAAAATATTAGTGCAACAGAAATAAAAGCAAACACTACAAAATCATATTGAATTTAGCATTATAGATTAAATGTTCAACCCATATTACGACTACAATTATTATTCATATTACTGTACTGTCTAGGGATCCTACCGAATGACGAGAATCCCATTGTGACAAAAGTGGTGGAAACACAAATAAAAGGAGACTCCTGGATCATAAATCTTATAATCTAAACATCAGACAAAAGAAATGAGTAAAACACTCAGAAACATGAGAACATGAGCTAATATGAATCAGTGGAATAAAGAGTAGTCATAACACATCAGCAGCCCTAGAGAAATACATTTTGGCAGGCAGACACATCCTAACTATCATTTTTTTAATATTTAGAAAACATTTTTTCTGTTGTATATAAACAAAAGAAAAATTAAGCAAACAAATCCATCAATCCTAAATGTATTATGCGGAAGGTTCATTAGGGCTAGCCTTTATATAATCTCTAGTGACGCACAAGTTAAAAAAATGGTCAAGCCAGCCTAACAAGATTTGTCTATCTTTGCTGAAAAACTGAAATATAGTCATAAGCAAAAATCATTTTAAGAAACATTAGTGCACAATGAACTCCACCTGAGGCAAGAAGAAACACTGTCCGTTTAATCCCACAAATCTGAACTTATTCTTTGTGTATAACAATTTTATTCTCAAGTGAAAACAAATAAAATTTTATAGATGTTACAAAGTGACCACAGATTTAAGATTATAAACTCATCACAGTTCATTCTCCAGCAATAAGCTGAAGTAGTGAAGCAAACTACTCCCATCAACTAGTCAACCGCTTTCCATTGTCTTGGTTGGACATAACGGATGCCCGATCCCTTCTCATTCACAAAAAAGGGAGTAGGATGTCCTGTTTTGTGGTCTCCTTCCATTCTTCAGGTTGCTACTGTTTGGAAAGATATCAGCAAACGTACTCAGCTTTTTTAAGAAACAGATCTTTTGTAGACAGCTGAAGTGGACGGCAACCTCTTCATTCAGTGGATTCTCACAGCTGAGATGTAACATCCTTGTGGCTCTACTTGTAAAGGAGTAACTGAGAATTGTGCGGCTGTATTATACAAAAAAAACTTGCCAAAGAAAGAGAGCAGGAATACTAAAACTAAGCAAAATAAAGGGTTCTAAGACTGAAGAGAAGAAAATGACCTCTCATAGTCCTGTAAAAAGACTGCATTCAGATTGTGTCCCTATTGCTTGCATATTAAGCTGCAGGCATTAGCGTAGAGGTGCTAGCCAAAAATGGATAGGGAATGCTATGAGAATACATCTTTCATCTGGTCAAGAAATTTGCCACAGTGTGAGCTGTAAATCTTATTAGATAAGGAACTTCTATGCCTTGTAAGCCTTCTAAACATTTATTAGGCACATCTGATTATGGTGTTTTCTCTTTGAATCCTTGACTATACCATTTAGGGAAAATAAAAAAATGCGTTTCGTAAAAAAAAAACAAAAAAAAACCTGCAAGAAATATATTTTCACATTATTATGAAAAATTAAATACGGACACTTGCTGTTCCTTGGATTCCTAGTCAAGTAATGACCATTAGCCACTAGGCAAGGAAATCAAAACACAAAGCAGAAAAGTTTGAAGGTAGTTCATACAACCATGGCAGATCAGGCTCAGATGCAAGTAGGCAGTGGGGCTAATGGAAAAGCATAAAAATGTCATAGTCTTCAGGAAATGTCGATTCTTTTAAAATGGTGTGACTGGAGGATGTCTTTAAGACAATTAGAGGAAATGTGGTAAGATCCAATATGGTTCCTGAAGAAAACGTAGGATAGTTGGGACTTTGTCTCACCATGCTCAAGAAAACCCTTCATAAATACACTAAAATAAAAACAAAATCTTGAGTCTGTATAAAGTGGAAAAATCATGCAAAACTGAAAGTAAAACCAGTATGTGTCAGCAGTTATACAACATGTACAGAATAGTCCAGTGGAGATTGCTCCTTC
Source organism: Haliaeetus leucocephalus (assembly GCF_000737465.1). Taxonomy (NCBI): domain Eukaryota; kingdom Metazoa; phylum Chordata; class Aves; order Accipitriformes; family Accipitridae; genus Haliaeetus; species Haliaeetus leucocephalus. The sequence continues at coordinate 4,399,087 of NW_010973132.1, read as the reverse complement.
CCTCAATAGTGTATCCTTAGGAGTTAGCCTAAGAGTGTGAAGTTAATTTTGAGCAATGGTAAAGACATTTTGGTGTAAACGATTGGCATGCCTTTGCATTAAACCAAACTTGCTTGAATTACAGTAGCAATAGGATTCTGCTGACAAGTGAGTTGAGTCAAAGGAAATGAGCATACAAAATAAAGGAAGGTTCCACTGAATAGCAACCATCATCAGCACTGTTAGGTATTTGTACATGGCACCAAAAGGGGTAAAGAGGAGCAAACACATCAGTTGAAGGGATTCTCAGATGCCTGTAGTAATGCTGGAAGACTGCTGCCATATATACTTTGATTCTGAGATAATCTTGTACACAGTGAATGCAACCAGTGATGCAGGCAGACAGACTAGCAATTTTTTCTGCAGACTTGGAAATTTTATACTATCCTCTTATTTGTATCATGCAGTGCCATATTTCACGCTTTTTAGAAATGAACAGGATATTATGAAGTCTAACCCAACCTGTTTGCAGTTGATATTTATGCATAACTGTCTTTGCTTCAGTCTTGCTCCCGATAAGCTTGCAGGAGCATATAGAGGACCTTGACAAAAGTCTGTAGACTACTATTAGAATTCTAGTGGTGCCTTAGGGAAATGGAATTTTTGTGAGTTTTAAATGCAATTTTAGCTCAACATGATAAGAAAACCAAACAGTTTGTGCTCTTTGACAGCCTGCTCCCAGGCCACCCAAATATGAATGAAACTGTAGTATAGTAACAACCAGAATATCAGAATATGACCAGCATGATGTTTACACACGACTGGGACTGGTATTAGGCAAAAATCAAAAAAGAGGTTGAAAATTTTAAGTGTTTCTGGCAAAGAGCAGAATGCTTTTGCTGGCAGAGGTCTTTAACCCAGCATTGAAAGGTTTATCTGTGGTTTTATCAACAGATATAGCAAATTAAATTAAAAGTACAATATCATGTCTTCTTACCGGACTCTCTTCTTCCACCTCCCAAACTAAGCAAATGATTTTTACCTGGATTCTTCAGACACTTGAGGGATTACATTGCAAAGAAACTTATAACCTGGAAAAACAGAAGTTCAATTCACTGTTTTGAAAAAGTTCCAAATGGTAGGTGCTACTCTGCCAGCATGAAGGAAGATCTCCCTTTCCTTATCAAGAATTTGTAATGAAATTTTTCTCTTTTATATTCTATTATGTTCCTATCTCAGAAGACAAGACCCTTATTTTATAATTGCATACCAAAGAAACATAAAACCCATTACAGAGGAAACTTCCACATTGTGAATCTCTCTCCATAAGAAAGGACTCATCACTTCTCTTTTCTGAAGAATTGGTAAAGGAGAGAAATCCTTCTGGTAATTGCAAGTTTCCTTAAAATTCAGTGGTAGAAGGGGTAGACAAAAAACTTCTCTGAAGGCAAATATTTAAAAATTTTGAAATAAAACATCACCCTTCATGAACAAATCCATAATACTCTTAAGTTCACAGGGACAGGATGTTGGAAGAGGAGGCTTGGGAATCCCATGCATCTGACTGTAGGCTGGACTGAAAATCAGAGACAGAACTCAGGCTGGTGTAATTGCGGTGGTAGCAGCAAACTGCTGATGATGACCCCAGTCTCCAGATGCACCAATGTCACAGAAGACTAGTTAACTGAACCACTCAGAATAAATTTCTTAGCCCAGCTGGTAAGAAGCAAGTAGAATATTCAGTTTCCAGAGACTACATTTACCTGGCAAATAAGTTATTACAGAGAACGTGACAATGACAATGTAAAACAGCATAGAAGGAAAGACTACTGTTCATATTATTTTTATGAACACAACATGCACGCACGCACACACACACAAATGCTTCTTAAAGAGGAAAAATTTAATTGAACATTAGCTTGTTTAAAAGAGTATGAGGGCTGTCTTTGTTTTACGGATGTCAGACATGGTGGTTTGGTATGAGGCAAAAATTACATGACTGGATTGTTGCAGAGCTACAAGGCGAACAGAAGAAACAAGATGTATACGTGCTTGCTTGCAAGCATTCTGGCTAGTATCTTAATGAGTTCACAGCTTCCAAGAGATTCGGCTTTCTTTCAGGTATTGAAGACAAAATTTTTTATTTCCTGTTATTTCACTTTTCTGTGAGCTACAATAAAAATCTGTGGGTCTCATTTTCTTTACCCATGGATCCTTCCATACTACCTGGAATCCACTGTAACTGAGAATAAAGTCTCTAATATTTATTTTGTTTAATATAAAACAAATTAAGTTTTAATGTCCCAAGGTCCCAGGATTCTAAGATGTAACTAACTGGTAGTCTTAAAGGAAACAAATCTCTAGACACAGATGCATCTAGTAAGCAGTCTATTGCTAGGTTTCTTCCTCTGAGATGTACTGCATTATAAGCACTAACGGATCATACGGACCAGGGGAATAAGGTCATAGCATCTACATTAGTATGTTTCTTAATTATTAACAATAATTTTATAATTTCATACCATTTTGTGATCATTCTGTCAAAGATGATGAGCTAATTATTCATTAGGTACTTAAAATATGTAAGGAGGCACATGTACCTTGCCATTATTTTGTCAGGTGTAGTCTGTTGAGGAACTGCCACATTATATAGGTATGTCTTCTATAACATCAGTGTTTTCAGTTCTCTCATTACTTCATCAGAAGATCTGCTCTTGCCTTTGGGCACATCCTAGATGTTCTGTTTTTTATCATCTTTAGTGATATTTTCAATTGAGTTACCTGACTATGAAGGAATTTTCACACGTTAATTCATTTACAAATACTATTTCTGCATCATACTGTAAGAAATGAGCTGGAAATGATGAGGTCTGAAGCTGTAAGTAAAGAGCTTCAAAAATAAAACATTTTCAAAAATCTATAAATATCAAAGAGATAATGTAGTATTTGTGGAGAAATAATTAAATTAGTTTTCCCAAAGATAAAATGCATTGATCTAATCATTAAGGAAGAAATGTTTGTGGGTTTGGATTTTTTTTCTCCCAAGTTGAAAAGGAAAGCAGCAATAGCTTTTTATGTACAATTCAAATTTAAGTAAGAAAAAGTTACAATTTAGCCTACATTTGTGCCTCTGAAATACCGCAAGTTTGGCTAAGTTAGTGAAAAATTTATCAGAATCACTTAATCAAACAGCTTCCTTAGTAGTTCCAAAACACAGAAACACCAGTTAATTCTAGCCATCCTTAGTCTTCAGCGTTTCTCGGCCACTCTTACTCATTTGCCTTTATCCTTCAATCCATCTTTAAAACCCATTTGGTATCTATGCTCATTTTTACTGATATGTCTATTTAATACAGCTAACAGGCAATTTATCTTTTTTTTTTTCCACAGCAGTTTTCAACTTTGATTTTGTTATTAGTTTTTCAGTTGAGGAACACATAACTGGAAGGTATCTATAGGACCAGTCCTGCAAGTAATGTCAGGGAGAACTACTTTGTTAATTCCTCTACATGCCAGTCAAGTTCCATCTTACTCACCTCTATTTCAATTGGAAGACTGTTGCTGAACTTCACACCACCAGAGATTTCGTTTTACCTTTCAGCCTAAAATTTATTTGTGGTCAAGTGCATCCATTTGTTACGTCAACACTGTCCTCGGTCTATTAATAAATATAATTAAACATCCTTTTAACTTTTGCTTTGGTAAGGTCAACCAGCCATGCTTTTTAATCTTTACTCATGTGGCATTTTCTCAGTGTCTGAATAGTAAACATTTTCTGCACTTCCAGTATTCCAGACTGGATTGCACTGGAACCTGTATAATGCTATTAATAGTCTTTCTATTTGGACATAACGTCTTGATATCTAGTACATTTTTTTTAATATATATATATATATACACACACAACCCCCCAATCTACAAATTTGTTTGTAAAATTATTTTGTAAATTATCTCTTCTCTTAATAGAGAACAGACTAGCAACAGATTTCAAAACACTAAGAATTACTAACAATTTTATGTCATGCATAAAAATTCATCCTTGTGTATATTTCCTTGGAACCTAATATTTTTAGGGTAAACTGTTAGATTTTTTTAGAGTATTCTAGATTGACAGGTTCTATAAAGGGGATAACCTGAAGTATTTTCCTTAAAAGTAACTACGTTCAATGCCAAAATGATAAATGGCCATCTATAATACCCTAAAAAAAAATATTTTCAAAAGAGAAACACAGAAGGTAAAAGAACAGTGCTAGAGAGTAAATGTAAGAAATTGAGCCACCGAAGTCATCCTGCTGAAACCCACTGTCCACAGAACTGAGCAACACTGTGCCACTAAGCAGCTGTACTACATAATGAGTGTTTAAAAATTCAATGAAACTCCAGCTACTTTTTCCTTTGTGGGTTTTGTGTTTTGTTTTTTTTCAATCAAAGGCAATGTCCAGAAACATTATCAATACTAAAGAATCTGTTCATGGTATTACAAAAATTCCTAACAGACAGTGACTATTTTATTGTTGGATGCATCCTTTATTTTATTAATGATGAGAAGTAATCAATGGAATGCTAAAAATAAACTTGTAAAGAAATCTAGTCTGAAATCTGAATCTGTTGTTTGAAGCAAGTTCAGTGGTCACGGTAACACCAGTTGAAGATTGACTCTTGCCCATTGTAATATAGGCATGGCTCTTCTAAAAAGGTCACAAATTTTTCAAATATAGGCACCATGTTTTAAATTTTGCACATACAAAATATGTTCATGTCACTCAAATTACACAATGTGGCAGTGTTATAAGTCTGAACATTATTGTCATTTAATGGCAGAGAAAAGAGCCCAAAGCTCACGTAAGACTAATGACTGGGACAAATCCTGAAAAGAGACAAAAAGTATAAAACAACAGTTTTCCTGTTGCATGTAGTTTTGTGTGTGAATGTGTGAGAGTGCATATAACAAAAAATTTTTAAGAGTAAGTTCAGATAATAGCCCATCCATTTGTTCTCAGCTTCTTATCCAGTTTCATTGCTAAAGGCTTTGATTTTAACTGCATGTTAAAATGCAAATTCAAATCCCATATAAACCATTAGTTAGTGCGCTGACTGGTTCGAACCAATCAAAATTGAGAATTACTGCCAAATGTCTTCCTTTTAATCTACTTGTCAGCCTCTGGGTATGTAGGATACTTGACTGTCTCAATTTTCTCCTTAACTTTATAGGATGGGTACAGGCCTGTTCTTCCTAATTTCCTATTGATGCCTTTTGAATAACCATCCCAGTGGTTTCCAGCTACTCCAATTATATCTCCAGGTTCCATAGGAATTTCATCAGCAGTTCGTGGATGATGAGCATAAATAGCAATCTGGTTGTGGGCATTCTGTCCCCCAAAGTAGTAGATATCATCCAAAGAATGGAAATACGCTGAAGCATCTGGATGCAATGTCTGCATAATTTCATAGGCAACTCGACAAACCTTAGAAATAAAAACAGAAGAGAGTCATAAATATTGTGCTTGCCTGCAATATACCACAGAGTCAGCAACCAATGTGTAACAATTAAATTTCACAGTAGATCAAGTTTTGGAATGTCCAGGTAAAAACCAACCAGCCAGCCAAACAAACAAAAAAAACCCCAAAACGACACCAAAAAAACCACCTGCATATTTACTAACAAGAAGCATACAATTCTGCAGCATTTTAATTAGTACTCTGGTGATCAGATGTGGTAAACAAATAAATAAATAATTAGAACAGTCTACTTTTCAGCAAAAATTGAAAACCTCTATATGAACACTAGCTATCCTGCTTTTTAAAATGAATGATATGTAGCCAACCAAATGTAAAAGCAAATTCATTTTCCTTTTCTACTACTAATAAAAACTGTGTTTTACTTCCATCTGAACCTTTAAAACTTACATTTTCAAAATTTATTCTGCAATAATGAAGCTTTACTTTTACTTTTCTAAAGGAAGCTCCAATTTTCACAATCAAGCAGTTCCAGAAGTTCAAGGCTTTAAAATACTGTTAATATTAGAACAGTGATAGAATTATGACTGTTGGCAACAGAAGACAACTACATGAAACTGAATTCCAGCAAGACAATAATGATGTTGGTGAGGAGAAAGATACATTTTAAAGTGGTATTGTATCACATTTTATGAAGGGAATTTTCTTCAGACTGAAACCAGGTCCCCACATCAGAATCGTGTCATGTATCTCAGAGCTGCCAGAAACACAAAAGGCTGCCACTATATTAAACAAAGCTCTTTTCAACAATTGGCTAGAAAGCTCTTCTCTGTCAGGTGTCTGATTTGGCCACTGTGACCTTTCTGACTTCTAATCTACATTACTGTATCTTTCTCTGATTTTGCGTAAGCTTGATAAAGCTTGAAAAACTAACAATACAGCAGACTTCTCCAATACAAAGAAGCATTTGAGCTTTTTCATAATTTTCAGTCTATGTAAATATAGTAAAGCTTGATTTTACTTTTTTCCCTCTGAAGATATGGTGAATAAAACTTTGATCAGTCAAACTAGACATATTTGTACTTTCCTAGCTTCTTTGAGAGAGGCATTTGCTTTAAAAATGTGATAGATTTCCTTTTATCCCTCTCCATCTGATCTTTGAAATAGTTTTTCAGAAGTAGCTTTCAGAAGATCAGGCTGAAGTTAATTATTTCAAAGTACTTGTTATAACCCATAATATAGAAACAAATTTGATTACCCACACATTGGTAAGAGGTTATTTATTTTATAGCTTCTGTGACTGTTTTTAATATTTTGTTCTCTGCATGTGTGCACACCCCAGAAGGAGGATACACACACACACTCTCTAAAAGACTTTAAATCTTTTCAGTAGAAATGCTTTTTAGTGAAAGTGTCCTGCATACCTGACATAAAAGTTACAACATCTCCTCTCAGCAATTGTTTCCTTTGTAGTGCCAAACCTGGGTAACTAAACCGTAAGCTGTTGAGGGCAGTAGGCAAAGAATCCACATGCAGGATTATAATTAAAGACAGCCTCACATTTTTTATTCATGAATTCACTTGTTTTCTAGCCTGTATACTTACTTAAATGTACAAGGCAAAATACAAAGACTAAAAAATCCTGGAAGGAAATGAGATTATGAAGAAAAATATGTCAGGCAGAGGGAGCTACGATTTCATCTAAATAAAGACTGAAGAGACAAAAAAGCTCTTTGTTTTAACATGCAATCTTAATTCTGCTACTGTGTTATGATTTGTGTAACTACCACGTGACTTTTCCATACATCTCAATTAATGTGATGTTGCTGAAACACAGTGCCAAGGTAGGTTGTTTCCCTTGACTCTACATCACTTGATGGGCATGATTTCTTTAACAACAGTATTTTAATGAACGTCTATTCTTCAGCTTGTTTCAGTATTCATTTAGTTTTAGTAGCATAAATCAGAATTAATATAGGGGACTTCCTAAAGCGCCCAATTCTATTCAAATATACTGTAATTTTCTCTTAATACCTCTGTAATGAAGTTTTGACACTTTTTGGCAGGGAAAAGAAAATGGAAAAGAGCCAGCATGCAATTGATTAATGTGAAAGTCCAAAATCACACTGGAAATAAATTAGACTACATTCTTATCCTTACTTTCTCTTCATAGAGATTGGACAAAAGATGGTTATTAACAGCCTGATTTTGCTTACATTCAATGCCAAAGTAACCACCAAACTGTTTATTTCATTGATGAAAGGGCAGGGATAGTAGTTCAAATGTTTATCAGAGGATCAAATTTTAAACCCGTAGAAGAGAAATCTTTCTGAACAGTGGGAAAACTTGCAACAGACCTTAGAAAAGCCCAATATATGAAAATGCTGTAGAGATCCACATTGTTGCATGACCAGCAAAACTGGTGCTAAATGATTTTTGAGGAGTTTGAATTATGAAAGCACAAGAAATTGTCCAGAATAAATTAAGCAGATGGTTGGACCAAATTCATAGTCCCGGCTATTGAGAGTAACAGTCTAATACAGGATTTCCTGGACTTTAGCAGAATTTTCTGCAACTCTGGAAAACCAAATATGTCATCCAGCAAACATGTCTATTGTAAAACTCAGGGAGATGCAAAATGAGACCAGAGCTCAAAGATACCACATACCTCAAAGGTACCCTCAAAAGCGGTTGTACTAGATGACCTCCAGAGGTCCCCATCAACTTGTATCACCATAACTATGTCAATGGATTTTAACATATATTCTTCTTTTGAAATGACTCCAACACTTACAATTCAATTACCATATATTCTGTCCAAGCCATTTGTATATTTAAATGTTTCTTCTATGTTTACACCCAGTATTTTATCAAAAGCAAAATTTACCACTTTTAACACAGTTACCTGAATATAATAATAGCAGAAAATGTTACAGATTTATTAAGTTTTTATCCAAGACCAGAGAGTTCTTCCTTCAGAATATGAACTGTCTGTACACCAATGCATGTGTGGCATTTAAGACATACAGCCCTAGGTCTTAGCTGATGATTACCTCTTTCACTGTGATATGTTTCAGTGGACATAATTTAGCTGAATCAAACATTATTATAAAAGTGGATGGCTCCTCAAGAGCTTTTCTTAATGAGGATTTTTACTTTGGAGTTTATTCATGTCTTGGTCTGTAGTAGCCTATATTAATAACCTTCTAAATATGCTATAAAATGCCATTTTCCTCACAGGGTTTGGGGAACAGTGAAAAAAATGTATCCACAAGCATGATTGAAGGATAAGAGGCTTTTCTATACTTTTTTCTGGTTTTGCTGTCTTCTTGCCATGGTAATGTTATTAAGAATTCTGGATGTCAAGGTCAATATATCACTGTATTGATCACATATTAATATTATGCTTGTTACCTATCTAATTGTCATTACAGTACAGAAGACAATTTACATTTGAGGCTGTGGAAAACGTTTCATTTTGAAGTTAATTTTAACTTTCAGGTTTCTGTCCACTTCCATGTAACAGTACAATCATGCATGATCATAATCTATCGCCATCTATAGTTGAATGCTTTTGTAACCAGAGTGTCACCTAAGAGCATATATGACAACAGTAGGTAAAAAACATTCACTCTGTTTGGTTTCAATCATATTTTGCCATACTTGAATCAGCATATCAGTCATAAAATACTGTTTTTTCATCATTTTTAATCTTAAAAGTTTTTCGTGATATATGAAATTAATATACAATATGACATAATAAAGAAGAAAATGCCAACGATGACAAGTATATGATTCAGTTTTCTAATGGACTCCAACTTGCTTCATCAGACCACTCAAGAAAGGAAGCTTGTAGCATATAATTATCTGCAACAAGAAGTCTCTACAGATTGCAGTGGTCAGAATTCACATTTATTGTGCTGCTGCTGGATTGCTAGAAATGTAATCAACTGTAGAGAAATTAAATGTCTGCTTTCCTCATTCTTTTCCATTCGCACAATCAACTAAGGCAACAGCAGGCATGTCTGAACTGTAGCAGAGTGCACTGATGTGTAGAAGTGGATGGACACAAGTTACATATTAACTTAATGCGAAATTAAGAAGTGTTAAAGACGTTTAAAATTTTTTTTACTTATTTCAAATGCCTTAACTAAGCTGCATAGAAATGGATGAATACAAGTTATACATTAACTTTATGCAAAACAAGGAACTCTTAAACATGTTTAGTATTCTGTCTTGCTTATTTCAAATGTCTTAATTAAGCCAGTAACTTCCACTGAAGTAATCAACTAGTGCTTACAGTCCTCTAAATGTTCACATAGCATACCCAGCCTTTACTTCTTCCCTGAAGTTTTCATGAAAGAACACTGAAAATAAGATAACAGGAGCATGAAGAAAACTAAGATTTAGAACTGGTACATATACTCTACATTGTATTTGTATTGCTGTTTACCTGGGATGAAAATGTACAGACCAGGAAGTCTGCCTGAGACAAAAAGTGAATATCCAGAATAACACCTCTTAGGGAGTTTTCAGTGTATCGGTTATGAAGTCCTGCTGACCAGGATATGGAGTTATCACTGATAAATTCATAATTTGGATACCTGTGAAAATACAATAGACTGTTAATAGCAAAGGTTTTTGGGTTTTGGTTTGTTTGTTTTTTTTTTTAAAGAAGCATCATCTTTGCTGCAAAATAAGGTTGTTAATTTGTTTTAAGCAAGTCTCTGCTTTACAGGGAATGAATTGTAATTTTGCTGAACAGTCTAGAATGTTACTGCTGCCTCCAAGCATGCCCTCTCTTCTCCAGAAAAAAAGAAAATTAAATAAAAAGACACTGTAAGTCTGTCGGGGATTTAACACTGTAAAAGAAGTGAAAAAATATCAGGAAGTATATCCCACATTCTGCTAATGCTACTTATTTTAGATGAAATATAAGATCACTTTGCTTGCTCTACTGCTAAATAGAATATAGGATTGTGTCTTTACTAGACCACATTTTGTTTATTACCATACTCTCTATTAGATACTAATTATGACACTGTGCAAGAAAATCAGTCTCCTGTAAAAAGGACATATTAAATAAACTAACAAAACAAACAAAAAAAGTCTTTCACAGTTATTAAGGCTGCATGGAGAACAAATTTTGCAATTTACTGGTCGAAAAGAAATAAATGTAAAATTTCATGTCAATACATCATTCTTGACATATCATAAACAAAATATTAATACTTTAAGTTAAAGTATTTTTATTTGAAATACAAAACCAAACCTTGGTTTATATTATTTTAAAAATAAAACTAAAAGTTTTTAACATATAACAATGACTTTGAAAGAAAAAAAATCCTTTTAAAAAATGTTGAAAAAGAATGGTCTTTCTCAAAACATTTGTACCCCTCTACTGGGGAACTGAAATCTGAAATAAACTGCAAAAAGCAGCATGAATTAATTAAATTTTCAGTCACCCTCCTACCAAAATTAAGTTTTATATGAAAAATTCAAGGTAGATGTAACAAAGATGATAATTAGATTGCTGTTACACAATAATTATATTTCAATCATGAAGTGCAACTCATGTGACTAACCTGCCAAGTACAAAATTTCAACTACAGGGCTAATTATGAAACAATTTAAATAAAATCTATTTCTCAAATTTACAACTTCATAGCAATTATAAAGCAATATATTACATAAGATAGTAAGGCAGCTAATATTACATTTGTAAGAACTAATCATTCTTATACTGTTTAATAAAGAAAATCAGAATACAGAGCTGGCCATAATGCTGGAGCAATAAGAACGTAGACCTGTAACTAAATGCTTCAAAGTCTGACTGTCCTGTGCTGAACATTGCTCAAAATATGGTTTACACTCACTAGTTCTTCGAAAGTTACTGAAGTTAGCATGCACTTGTATACAACAACACAGCATGTGCATACACTCTGGACGCACAGTAGACATGATTATGACAGTCTCTTATAAGAATATGCCTAACTGATTCCATTTTAATGTTAAAACTACGGGAAAACTGTTTTCAAAAGTGAAGCGGGCAAATATAGCAGGCTTTTCCATCTAACATTCACTAGCTGTGGCTACCAAATCAGGAAATCTCTCTCAAGAGCAAATCAAAAAGCCATATGCAAAACTTCCACATTTGAGGAAGAATTGTAATTTATCTTCATAATTATTTTAATAGCATTTTATGTTCCCAAGAGAAACACCTGCTCTAACAAAAAATAATATATGTATGGTAAATTTCCCAGAGATAGCATGACAACTTTAAAGGGTGCATCTGATCATGAATGTCAGGGGAAGTTCATGTTACATTAAAACAAAGACAAAACAAAACAGACAAAACAAAAAAAGGAAGAGAAGGTGGAAATATTATTAATTTTGAATAACTGATAAGACCTCTTCTGAGAAATTATAGAAGCATATGGATCAAGAAATAGTTTTTTCAAGATGAACTCTATCACAGTCATCATTTTCTTTCTTAGCTTCTCACATCTTAACATTTTTCGTCAATATTTAACCACCTCTCAAAATACAACAGATGACAACACAATATTTGTGATATATTCTATTTCTGTTTCCATTGTGTGAATCATATTAGTATTTTTTTAAAAGAAAAAAAGTACAGACCAAACAGAAATATGTCATACTCTACTGTGAAAACTAGCTGAGGAACAGAGATAGGCATCAGTCTTATTTCAGTGACACAACTCTGAGGGGAGCAACATGAAGAACATTTAACAGAAGATGTCATTTCTAGGAACAGTGAATATAGTAAAGATATTTGCACACCCTTTTGCAAGTTCTTGGCATCAGGAATACTGCTAAAATTAATCACTTCCTTCAGAGTTCAAAAATCAGAATCCATGTGCTGAGTACAGACAACAGAACCTTTCTTGAAGAATCTGATTTCTTACTAGCAAAAGATCAGTCAAATAACTTAACAAATTAAGCACACCAAAAAAAGTGTCATATTGGATCTGGTTAAAAACAAATATCAGATTTATTTACACATCTTCTTATGCATACATTTAAAATTTTCTCCTTCTTCCCTTTATTCTGGAAACAGCCTTTTAGATACTTTTAAATTTGGTCTTCAATACTATTTTGTAAAGTTGATCCAAATTCACCTAACCAACAGTTTCAGAAACCATTTCTTCAAACCAGTGATCCAAGCTTGGCATTTATCTATTCACATGTTTAAGTTTTCAAACAAGCACTTTTATGTTGTCCCCCACACACAATGCTACATTAGTGCTTGGGAAAAGAGGTATCTTTTAAACAGCCTAAAATGTGAGTATAATAGCAGCCATACTCAGTGTGACCAAAGAATCTCCTAGTCCACCATCCTGTCTCCAACACAGGCTGAAAGCAGAGCATAAAGAAAAATACAGTAAAAGGCCAAGCCTATACTCCTCTCAAGCTTAGCCATATGTAGCCCACTGACTTCCTGCATTAGGTGAGGTTTCATTCTCCTTCCTACTCACTATAATGCTTTAGATTCTATTTAAAGCTATTCTTACCACAATGACTACAAAGAATAAAGGAAATGAAACTTCTAAAGCTCTATAGTTAGCTCTTGCTTCCTTCTATTCCCTTTTCCATCTGTATTTATATTATGATTAATGTAATACTTACATTTTAAGCTTTTGGGGAATTTTTTTTCTTTTAAGCAGAACTCAGGCACGATCCTATTACTAGGATTCCTGAATGCCTGGTAAATGAATAATAAATAATAAGATGTCGTATTCTTACTGAAAGAATCACCTAAATACAGTATTTTGTAGGATCCCTCCTAGCTTTCCAAAGAAATTACCCACACATTCTCTCCTCTATAACAGGAAAGAAGCAGACTGTGAAGATAAAACCAAAGAATAGAAACTAGCATAATACTGTTCTCTTTGTATCGGACTACATATATGTAGTAAATCTCCTCCACATATCTAGAACTAATATCTAATTCTTTTAAAACTACCTAATAGATTCTTGAAACCTATATACAGGGCAGAATGGATTTTTTTTTTCCCCCTTTAGGAAAAAGGGAAAAGAAGAAATCAGAAGGTAGGGAAGAGATAGTTTAAAATCTTTCCTTCTTGCACCTACCAGCCTCAGATAAGGATACAAACCAAACACAGTTATGAGGCTATTTCAAGTCCCAGTTGGTTTCAGAAGCTGATCAAGTTGTGTAACTATAGCTACCCTGTGCGGCACGTGCAAACCAAGGCAAGTCCCAGGCTCCTGTTCTCAATTTGCTAGGACCGGGGAAGTGTCCAGAACAGGCAATACAAGTTTTCTTCCCTGCTGAAAGAAGAGCGTGAGCATTTGTGTCAACAGATGGAGTAAGAAATAATGTGTTTATTCAGGTCTTGCTCTAAAAAGAATTGGAAAATGTATGAGCTGTTCATCAGACTCAAGAACTTTGAAACACTACTGAATTCTATGTATCACGCATGCTATGACTCGGGGGTGAGGAGGGATTCAACAGCTACTACGGATAGTACAATAGGGAGAAAAGAGATTAACTTGCTACTGTGGACGTAAATAAACAGTGAAATAGGGTGGAAAAAAAGCTTTCATAAGTGTTGAAAAAAACCCTCATGAGGGAGGCAAATTACTGCCAAAAAAATGAAAAAGCAAAATACAGATGACTTTACAGGTAAACATTCTGAAAGGAACAATGTAATTTGTTGAACTTTAGTGCTTATATACATGAGAAAGAGACCTAAATAGATTTATATATAAACCAGAAAGGTATTAAATATGGTTTCTTAAGAATTTATGTGCATGTTCAGCTGCATTATTTTGACTACTCTACCTTAAAGAGAGACAATGCTGTAAATAATATTATAGATGAGAAATACATATATTTGAAATTCATAAATTCATATTTGAAAACTATTAAATCAGCCAAAGAACAAGCAATTTACACCATCCCTAATATATCACTTATCTAACACAAATACCATGACCTCTGCTTACCAGCAGTTGTCAAGCGCTTTAACCCCATAATCATCACAGCTGTTGAACTCTCAACCATGCTCCTCTCCAATCACGTTGTTCTATGTCATCCTAATTCTGAAAATATATCACTCACTACTTTCTTTCAGGAAACAAAACAAACAAAACCACTATACAGATTGATAGTACTGACTCCACTATCTTTCCTACTGTACTTGCAGGTAGACCTCTGACTGCAAGGGAAGTTTCTGAAACTTCAGTCAAAACATTTGTTTTCATGACTGAATAGTTCAAAATACCTCTCAATAGAAAGAACATGCCTATTCATGGGAATGTTGGCTAAATTTTCATTATTTAAATGCCAACGTTGTTTGACAGCCAATCACTCTCATGTAAAGAGAGATATAATATCTAGTACTTACTAATATTACTGTACCCAATAATGAATGAAAGATAAGTTAGTGCAATACAATGTGACACAGCTGTTTCTATCAAAGTTTGGTAGTTCAATGTGACTAGAACTTTTTTTATCAGAAGTGTAAACTGATTTGTAGTTTTCTTCACAAGAAGAGGAAGAAAAGGTTCTTTATTCCAAAACCTGACCTTAACCTGCCTTCAGATGCCCTTAAATGCTCAAACATCAAATTGCATCCTGCCTTCTATGAAATCACAGGAAGTTTCAAATGCCTTCTACTCAATTGCAAGCAACAGTAGGCTGCAAGCAACTTAGGAAATTATGCTTCAGTATAAACTATGACCTGAAAAGTCAGCAGCAACACATAAAAAATTATTCACTACTTACAGATTCTATGGCTTTTACTAAGAAAATGTACAAAATGAATGCTGTACTAATGAGATATATCTTATCCTATTACAGTAAAAATGTGATTTTGAATGGACCTTGAACCGCCACAGAAACTGCAACGCTTAATAAAATTCAGTACTGTTTTACTGAGCAAGTCACAATGCTACTATTAGTTTTTGTTGCTGTTGAAAACTTGGGACAATGTGTTCACATAGGTAGTGCATCTCATTATTATTCACAAAGCTAAAGTACACAGTGCTAAGCATTGAAAGTTGAATGCAAATATAGAAAAAAATTAATAACTAAGATTGTTAAAGCAATACTGAATTCTGTTCTGTTACAAACAGTAAGTAAAGTTATTTAGGACAATGTAATGAATTAAATATTATAACCTCAATTTTGTATTACCTGTCTTTTCATTGTTCAGATTTGCACTTTAAATGTTATGTTATCATAATTGTTTCTGCTACTGTTCTTGTCTCTACATATACAAAAAAGGAAGGATTAGATTGCCATCATCTGGCATTGTGTATGTTCATTTAGTTTTTTCAAAACTCCATAATTTTAAACAGCAGCCCTTTATAGATATGAAAGAAAAATAGAAATAGCACAATTGAAATACACAGGTTTGAAATGCTGTAGAAAATTCCTCTACTACAAAATAACATTCTCTGCTTACTTTGTAATCCAGTACGTTATCTTATATATTTTTCCAAGCATGTCTACCAAGAATAAAACAGTTCAAAAATTTGCCACGTTTGGGTTACCTTGATTTTAAAAAGTATTAATTCCCTTGCTTAAATGAAAAATATGTATTCTTCTGCTCAAGGGAGATAAAATTTTGGAAACAGAAATAGGTGCTATTCAGTAAACAGATAAATAGTACTCAAAAGGAAAACATGCTAACTTGTACTCGATAATGAATACGCTTAAATTCAATGCATCTGAAATACTTAACCAAGTTTCCATAGTCATGGCAATAAGCATTTTTGAAATTGTTTATACACGATGAACACCATAACCCAAGAAAGATACAGTTAAATATAGAACATTACTCTTCCATACGCATCTGCCACCTTTTACTAAACAGAAGGTTTTGCCATCTCAGTGACACCTTGCAAAACATGCAACTTAACAATGAGTTTTTATAGCAAAGTACAGGCCATGTTAGGAGTAAATGAATGCATACTCTCCATTTCTGGGTTTGAACACAGTTATATTTTCTATGACAGGCTGGGATATCCTATAGCTAGGGTAGGTTGTTACACCTGTGTTCTGGAAAGCTAGAAGAGGACAAAGAGCAAAAAAGGGACAGAGACAATGCTACAGATCAAGAATCCCACATATATTTAAGGACAAACTTTAAAATTATTCAACATGTAAGGTGAAAGTCATCTAAGTTGTCAATACAGAAATCTTTCTGAAAGAGCCATTAGAAGCTTTTCAACCAACTTAGAAAAATTGCTGTGGCAGCTATTCACAGAAAGGTATTGTTTGGACAGGTGAAACTTCTTAATACATTAACTAGTTTTTACAATATTGCTGAATAGTTTCTTTTTAATGTGTATGTTCTACAAGAAGTTTGGTGTATTTATTATTTATGTATTTACTTCCTTGTTACAGCATTGGTTTGTTTTTAAATAGACACAGGTATCTTGCTCAACTCTTCTAAATTTTTAACATGAAGCTTTGAAAAGCATACTTGGGAGAAAAATCATCCAAAAAAGAGAATGTCTGGGAGAAAAAACAAAATCATTGGAAGCTGAAATGCAATCTTAACTGTAAAAATGATAATGAAAAAAACCAATACTAAGATTTGTGTGCACAATAGTCAGAAATTGTAAAGCTAACCAGAAGGAACAAACTATAATGCAAACATAATTCATCTTACTTGGATTTTGCCTCTTGCAACAATGAAGGGTCATCTGTAGCCAAATACACTCTTTTTTTATCAACATGCATTCTGCGAGCAAGAAGTTCAAAGCGCTCTTCAACATGTACCATGTATTCTTCAATGGGATGAAATGCTGCCTCTGTTCCTACTTTGTCTGTCCTTCGGACGTGAACACTGGAAAAAGGCAGAAACAAGGAATTCAATTTATAAATACAATACATATGTTAGCAACTGAAATTTTAACTTCAAATTTCATGCCTGTGCTTTTAGAATGCATATGAAATTGAATCCCTACATAAAACAAGGAAGGATTAAAACTCATTGATGTCCCTCAAGACACACTGACAACATGAAGTTAGCTGTCAATCTGTTCTTGAAAGTAATATAATAATCTTGCAAGGAAGGCAAAGGGTAACTGAAATAAAAGAATGAAGGAGATTTAATTATAGCATACAAGGTATTCCTTTTGTGCAGAAGGTTATGTTACCCGGTGTAGTTAGGTATTGCTTGATCAATACAGTTCAAAAGCAAAATAGGAATATTTGCATCATGGATATATTGGGACAGCAACTACAATGCAGGGTTTGAATGAAGGTAGTTAAAAATGCATCTTCCCCATCTGCTTGAGACCTAACAAGTCTTCAGATCCGCCAGTGGTGAAGCGGCCTATCGACTCAATGGTCAAAAGCCAACTAACATTTGGACAGACCTATTGTGTACTCCTACAAAAAGAAAGATTAAGGATTGAAGGAAAATTCTGGCAAAGAAAGCAGTATTTGCAGACTCTAGTACAGCAGAAGCATTTTTCACTTTATGTGACAGTAAAACCTTCCTTCCACAAGCTGCTCTTTATTGCCCATAGGTGCTCTCCGTCCTTCTCCCCATATCTCCCCATACAGACCTTTCCAACTCATAGTTACTGCTAAGAAACAACAATAGTGAAAACATCAGCAGGAAAGGGAAAGGCACATACCATGTTCAGGTGCAGCCAACAACAAAATTAGTTGTGGATTGTGGCATGCGAAATGTAGGCTTAGCCTTTTTTCCTCAAATGCAAAGGCTATAGGCACTTGAAAAGAAGACCCAGACAGAAAAGTGTCTGGAATACAAGCTGTAAGGCAATTACATGTATTCTGTATTACATTACTAGATATGGAAGGACATATAAAAACCCCTTCTATTTAGCCGCCTGTTATATATCTGTCCAACTATAGGTAGGCAAGTATGCTGAAGAAGTACTTGTAACCAACTTGTACTACGCGCAGTTAAAAACTATAGCTTCATCTAGAAAGCACCCTCTCTCCCCACAAAATGTTTGAGTCTCTTGGATAACCATCATAAAACAATTTGCCCTGAACAGGAATCACTATATACACATATTAAAGCACAAACTGTTAAAAAGAAAACTAAATACCCACCCGATCACTGGATGTTTGAAACCAAGTTTCCTCGTCGCTTCTTCTATTTCTTTTTCTAACCAAGGCTGTGGACGAATCAAGTATTTCACAAACTGCGACACCCACCACACTGCAGGATCCCCATGTACACGAATTAGCCTATCTGCCAGGTCTTCGGGGATAGCCAAAGGTAAATAAGGTGGCCGTGGATGTAAGCTGTCCACAATGGGAAGTTCCACCACCTGAACATCCTTATCATTAGCCTCACCTGTTTTAAAATACACAGTAGGATGAGTCATTTACTTTATTAATAAGCTTTACCACTGGCAAGTAACATCCCAAACATATCAGCTAAACTGTATCTTCAACTTCAAAAAGACTACCCAACCCTTGCTCTACTTTTTCAAAACAGCATTAAAAAAATTAATAAAAGTCATAGTTTTAGACTAGATTTATGTACAAACTGTACCTAACAATCCACTCCAGTAGAACAAAGTTGAAGGTCTTTGAATTCTTAGCAGCTGGTATTTAATAAAACATAAAAAGTGTTCCTGTTTATATATTCATACCTTTTTATATACAACTACACCATTACTGTATGCTAAGGCTTACTGGGACAGGCTTGTTATCTAAAATGCTTAAAGTTCAGTTACTTGTTTAAAAAAATAAACAAAGAAATATTTTAAGGCATAAGAAACTGTTAAAAGAGTAATTATACAGCCCTGCTGCTCTTTTGAATACATTCTATTGCAGTAAATCTCAGCATTTCAGACATCATTAGAACCTTTGAATTAGCCTCTCTACTGACAGAAGGGGAGAAAGGACAGAAAGCGAGACAATTCCTGTCTTGAAGAACTTAAACTATGAAGTAGCAAATTAAATAGATCAAGGAAAACAGCCAAGCACTATACAAGCATGTGATTTACAGACAGATAAGAATTTGTTAGCTTTTAAATACTAACTGAAGTGGAATATACAGATGCTTTAGATGGGACTTTCATTCAAGGCTCAATAGCCATTAAACATTTTTTAAGATTTTTTACAAATTACATGAATATAAGTGTCTGCATAATTGATAATTCAAAGCTATTTTCATATTGTGAAATAAATTATAATACCTGACAACATAATACAAAGCATTACATTTTTGAAATATGGAACATTTCAGGTAAGATTTCTAGTGTGCTTATTTCCTCCAAAAGAATTTTTTCATTGTCCACAGTGTTTACTGGCAAAGATGGCCAGTTCTCTGTTTAGTGCTTACCAGCCAGGAAAGAAAACTCTTTTAAATATAAGCAAATCAAACTTACATAACTGTTGATGACCAAGTAAACCTAACAGCTGAAAAAAATCAATTCAGTGCAAGGATAACGAGCCTTATTTTAAGAACAGTTTAAAAATCCCTAAGGTTAGAACACTTTTGGATGCACTAAAAATCATTTCAGAATATTTGTGACAAAGTCCTAGAAATATGACAATTGCATGATTAAGTCATACATTGCCAGAATGCTACATTAACACCAGTAATCCTACCAAAGCCACTCAAAATTGAGCAGTAACTCTCTGAGATATGGTTATTTAAATAAGGAATGTTTGTTATGATCAGGTATATTTTCAATTAATTTTTAATAGATTTGGAAAATCTGTCTTCACAGATGTAGCTATATGTTAATATTTTATCGCTGCACTGTATAACACCACTGTAAAGGGATCTTTTAGAATAATTTCACGTAGAACACGTACTGCAGGTATGGATGATATTTTTTAATTCAAGAAGCCAATTCATATTTTTACCATCTATTATATAACACTTACAGGAAAAGATTTAGTAAAAGTTCATAATTTTAGCAAAAATACTGAGCATTTAAGTTTTCTTATCATAAGATGGATAATATTTTATCAGTATGTCTTCGGAAAGCTGCAATAATGAAAAGCAGCCTGAAGCCAGGGTAGTGCTAAATCTGGTGCAGACATGAAGTATTAGTCAGAAGTCTAGACAAGAAATGTTTAGCTTGGTAAGAACGCTTGAGGTTCCATCCTTTTTACCCTTTCCCCCTCAACTGACAGGGGGGGAAGGAACAGGGTGGCAAAAAATGCAATAGCAATCTTAGCTAAGAGAAGAAAGAAAATAGTCTGATCCTAAGTTGGAGAAGGAAATTCGTTGCAATTCTTTTGAGGAGAAAAACTAGAGATGCTAAGATGCATATAAAAAGGTGAATTTTTATTAAGTATGGTATCACTGACAAGCTTTTAAACTTCATTCTATCACTGAAAAAATGTGTTGAGTAAAGACAGCCATTTGGAAATCTTACTATTGATAAAGCTGACCGAGTGACCTGACCCACTATTTGGCATTCTGACCCTGAAAAGCACCCAATACATTATTCCATACTATTCAAAAGATAAGAGGGTGCTTCTAAAAATTTCCACAGGCTGTCTTAACGCTTTGAAGAAAACAAGATTGGCCAGCAATAACTAGAAAAGCTCTCAGCATATAGCAAAATAGATTAAAATATACCAGAATCACATGAATAACAAAGAAGATTGGGGGGGGGGGTCGTGGTCAAAAAAAAAAAAAAAAAAATT
>NW_010973132.1:4291092-4377984 GCF_000737465.1 Haliaeetus leucocephalus | reverse complement strand
AAAAAAAAGAAAGTTGGGGGGGGGGTGGTGCACAAAAACAAAAAACAGATTTCAGCTCTCAACTGTATGTGACATGTTGTTTAAATAGTAATGAAGTTGAAGACTTGCTGCAAATCAAAATCAGAAACAAACAAATTGTATTACGTTAAGGCAAAACAATTTGGTTGTGCAAAATTAACTACTAGGTCAAGTGTTAGTAAGTGCACTTTGAGATATGGAAAACAACTTTTTGAGAAGGAACTGAAAACATCATATGGTTATTTCACAGAGAAGATTAGAGTCCCTTCTTTATAAAACTTCACAATATGACACCCAACAAGGGAAACATTAGTGAAAGTATGGGTAACAAATGGAAAGTCATAAAATGGAATATTCACAAATACAGATCAAAGAATGTGTTATTATAATTAGAAATTTTGAAATGGTTACAGAAGCCGCTCATGCTTCAGGACTTTTGCCAGTTACTGACTGTTGACAAAATAATTCTGACACATACAGTGTTGTGTTGAGACAATGCATATAATTAAAAAAAAATAAAAATCAAAAGATCAATACAGTCATCACTATTTTCAACAATGTTCTATTTAGTTAACAGTTTACATAAAATCAGATGTGGGCATGGTGCATAAGTCTACTTAATCCAAACATACAAACCTCTGATAAAGCACAGCCATTTGACATCACTAATTAGAACACCTGTGTAATCAAACATGCAGATGTGTGAACAATTCTAGGAAACTTTTTGACAACTTTCTAGCTTTTATTGCCTTTATTATCATTCTCAACAATGAAGAAAAAACTTCCTATTAGTCTTCACTCACTTTGAAAAGTATGAGATAGCAGATGCAGTGAAAGGAAAACTTACAGCAATTATTTGCTTTTGTCCTGGACAAAAACAATGAAGAGTAACTCTTTAGTAACCTGAAGAAGTAAACAACTCTTTGCAACAGCCATATAGGCAAGTGACAGCTTTCTTATCCTACTGATCACTTTTTTTTTTTTTTTTTTTTTTTGTGTTCATCAAAAGATTCCTAATAGGCAATTATCAACAGGCATAGTTTAAAAAACTTTAATGGAAATTTTGGATAGCAGGATATTGTTTTAGTTTATTCAGAAATAAGCTGCAGTAAAAATCAATGATACAATACATAACCAAAACTCAGTCAGATTGATAGGCAAGCACATACATTACAAAAACATTGTCACATTCTTGATTGATATGAATTGTAGCTGAAGATAGTGACGTCGGGTTAAAAGTACAGAATGATCTTTTTATCCACACATTTTTTCAGGTTTTAGCTATATATTCCTGAATTTTAAAATATTTCAGTTCTTCCACTTCACAGCTGTATTTTGTTAAATAATAGATAAGCCATAAAAGGTAATAATCCATACTAATGCTTGTATCTTTTTCTCATGTTGGTAGTTCAAATCACAGTATCATTATGTCAATCAGGTCCAATTCCCTGCTCAGTGGAGGTCCAACTTTGACATTTGATCACAGAATCATATAATTATTTAGGTTGGAAGATACCTCTAAAGTTGTTATAGGTCATTTACATTTCAGCAGTACTTCAAGCTACTTCTTCCAATGAGATTTATTTTGCTTTTAGTTGCAAAAATTTGCCTCTATGATTCTATTTATAGCTTGTTTAACTTTCATATGACTCCAGGTGCTATTTCTCAGTTTGGATTAACCTAAATAATGGTCCTCCAAAGTTCTGCAACTTAATCCATTTTTCCTTCACTGAGTAATCAAAAGATCCAGTGTTTTTGTAATAGTCATAAAGTACTGCAATATTGATAACACTCACTCTTTCATCATAAACATAGTCTGGAGGAAAATCATGGACTGTAAAGAAATTGATTTTTGTTTAGATGACCCATGCCAGTTGCTCTACCTAGTTCTTATTTATCAGCAATTTTTGGATTTGTTCATCACTAACAGATCACTAATACAGTTTCAATTTCCAGGAGTCCCACTGATTACTTTTTAAATATTGAAATGAGCTGTGTGTGTTATAAAAAGCATAACTTTTCTTCCCTGCAGTATCCCAATATGCCTTAATCGCTTACCTTATAGCTCACAGGACTTAAATAATTTTTCATGATTTGGCATAAACTTACTGCCTGTCTACTTGTCAAATTTAATCTTTGTCCTCCTAATTTAAAACCCATTTAGAAACTTTTCCTATTTATATCTTTCATATCAAATTCTTTGAAGCCTGAAAAATGTTGGTTTTGCTCAAAATTACCTTGGGAATTTTGT
The DNA here is from genome assembly GCF_000737465.1 of Haliaeetus leucocephalus. Taxonomy (NCBI): domain Eukaryota; kingdom Metazoa; phylum Chordata; class Aves; order Accipitriformes; family Accipitridae; genus Haliaeetus; species Haliaeetus leucocephalus. Next base: position 4,375,715 of record NW_010973132.1, on the reverse strand, counting down.
TATTTTACTTTAGCTTACTTCCTGCTACCTGAACATTGGCTTGGACCTGCATTTGGATGGGCTTTTTTGCTGGGCATTCATTACTTCGCACAGCAAAATGCCAGCCTTGTTTCAAGTAACAATCAATACTATAAGTTCATGTTAACTGAAAACCTGTTTGAGTACTTTATTCATTCTCCTACTATTTTAAAGTTTGTCATCTAATTTCAAAGTATTCTTTCAAGAAGTTGTCCTTAAAAGTATGCCAAGGAACATTGTACTAAGGACGCTCTTGTTGTGTAAATGAGAACTTCAATTTAATTTCAGTTTGTGTTGCTAGAGACAAAACTGAATAAACTCAAATAAAAATAGAATAGCTTCATTGCTTTTCTGTTTCTATAATATAAACTTATTTAAGCTGATATCAACTTGCATAGACTAATCACAGCTCTTCTTAACTAAACTCTACAACCTGAAAGACTACTGTCAATTTGAAACCTCACCCCAACTGAGTGAACAATTCTACATTCAATCACACACTATGTGTCAGAGTGCTAGGAATGCTGTTAGAATAGCATAGGTTATGATGAGAGTGACTGTGCTGAATTCTCACAAGGCTCCTCATTATCCAGCAAGACACTGTTATGTATTGCAAAGACAGCAGGTTCATGGTTCATCAACTTCAACGGTATTTTAATGCTTTTCTCTGCATAGCAGACAAAATAAAAAATGGAAACTATGCAAAGTTAGGTGTGTTATACTACTTATGAATTGTTAACTAGTTCAGAAGAAAGAAAAAGTATGCTGTTATTTGTTCTGTGCTGCAGACTACATCTCCTACAACTTTCTTTTGGGTATTTCCAAACATTATTAGAGTCAGCTAGTAAGGGCTTTATGCCATAGTTAAATTATAAAATGGAATTAAAATGATATAAAGAATCCTATTTTTCTTTTAAAGTAGTCAATGTAAAATAAAACTTGTATACCTAAGTTTTTTTTCCTCTAAGATTTTGCTTTGTACATCTCTAAGACAAAGTTTTTGAACGTGGTTTCTGATTACTTTCTCACTAGCGTTCCACTTACTAATTTTTTTTAATCATCCTTTATCTAATCAAACCTTTTAAGGCAGGTAGGTATTGAATAAATTTGGTGCAATTCAGTTTTAAAGAAACTGAAAATACAGTCCTTTTTTTTTTTTTCCTCCAAGTTTTATATGTCATGTGGGTAGTGTTGTCCCATTTGTCATCCCAAGACGCTGATTCTTGATAGCTTGGGGAGGGAATAAACCAAAATGTTTTCAAACATGCCAACATGTCGTCTATTACTTTTCTCAACCCACTAGTCCCAAGGCTTTTTTCGTGCGTCCATTCCTCTCCCCTCTTACACACCTCCTGCAAACTACCCTCATGTAATGCCATGTCTCTTACTACTCTCTACTGTTTGCCTGTTGATCAGTCACTGCTCCTCATTTGCTGGTAGGCCTGAATATTGACTTCAGCAGCTGTATACGCACACCTAGGCTATCTATTTTGAAGACTTTTGAGAGACCTTAATAAGACCTATTTCTTTCAGTCAAATTTGGCCAAAATTGATCCAGTATTCAGAACTTGTACTTAGTTAGGATAAAAAAGGAGCAGATAGAAAGGTACAGCATGATGAGAAACCTTTGCTCTCACAAGAAACTTCACTAAAATAATTCTCTGCCAAAGATACTGTGTTATCAGCTCCACCCCCCCAAAAAAAAGTAAAACTTTGATGGTAGTCTTATTTCTGCTCCAGCAAAAACCCTAACTTCCAGAGCTCCTGAACTACCAACCTATCTTTGTAACTCAGGTTCCACTGACTTTCAATAGTATTTATTTTCCTATGTCATTCTTGTTCTTTGAAAATCCTACTCATAATCACAACCACAACATAAACAGTGCTCTTACTATGCTAAGAAGTAATGAGATTTCAATGAATGTTCTCCCTCTTGGACATAATGAAAGCATGAACAGAGTGTATTGATTTCTGCATTTGAAATAGCTATGTCTCTAACAAAACTAAAGCAGTAGCATCTACTGATGCCTTTAGGGCCTCCATCCCCTTTTCAGTAAGTTTCAGGTGAGCTGCATTATAAAGACCTATGTTTCTGTTTCCCTCTATTGAAAACTTCTCGTCACTTATTAGAAGCTTTTTATGGCAATTGTCACGTCACTTTGAGAGAACTTTAAAATGTAAAGATTTTTCCCTTCCTCAATTGTTTAGATAGCCAGCATGCCAGCTGGGAAGTATACAGATGAACTGTGAGATTGCACAAAATGACTTCATGTAACAGTCAGTGAAGGCATTTTCAGCAGACTGTCAAACTAAGTAGAAATCAAGAAGCTTACTAGTAATTTATTTTTCCTTTTATCTTTATATATTCAAACTGCTTTTGAACAATGCCCCATTTCATCTAAATGACCTATATGAAAGGGGTACCTGTCTGAGAAGAGCTCCAGCTCCCTGGCTACCAGAAAATATCATAAAATATATTTGTAAAGGCAAATACACTTTTATAAACGAAAAGTCTTTTTTCCATGTTATCCAGGTTTAGTCATTCATGCAAACAGTAGTCAGAGTTGACAATTTAAAAGTAAGATCTTACATAAGGACAGCTGAAATAACTTAGAAAAACATATAGAAAAGATCTTTACAGCAATATTGAAGAAAAACTAATTTTTTATTTGATTTGAAATAATTCCACTGAAGCTTATTCCCTACTTCAGTCCAACATTAATTACTATATACCTGAAAATACTTCCAAATACTTGCTTTGAGTATTAGGTTGTCTTTTCTGGAATAGAAGATAAACAGCTTACTTTTATAATAATCCTTCAACAGCTGCAGGGACTTATCTGCAGGGACTGATCTCTGGCATGCATATGCTAATTGGACTTACGTATGAGCCTGGAACAAGCATGTGTAAGCATGCAAAAAACCAAGACAACCTCAAGATGGTATTTTATGAGACCTAAAGGTTTCCAACAGGTCATGAGAATGGAGCTTAATATTCCAAGTTGGCTGTCCAAGCATTTAGTGGAGAAGGGCTCCCAGTTAAGACATTTAGTGTCTTTCTGAGCTAGTGGTTTGTAACTTGAGCTCCCAATCTTGTCTTTCCAAATTTGAACACTTGGAAGACACTTCTTTCCATGAATTAGTAAAAATACCTTCATATGCAAGTCCAGATGGAACACAACCTTCAAGGTGTGCGTAGACAAAAAGACTTTTTAGTTAGCCATAAATAAAACAGCAGAAAAAAACGTGCTATGCTGTTGGAAATTCATAGCAGTGAGGCACACTTCACCTTAACAGTGCATCTGAATGAAACTGAGAGAAACAGGGATGCATTCTACTTCATATGGTCTACTAACATAAAAGGGGGAAAAACAAGAGTGTAACTGCAATAATAGAAAAGGAGATTTTTCTAACATACTTCTGAGGTAATTTTACTCTCAATTTGCCTAATGCTGTCTCTTGATATTCAAATAACACTGATTTTTTTTTTAATTTGAACACAAAACACACTTGTATTCTTTCCTAGTGTACATGCTACAAAACAACTTTTCAAGTACAGAATGCTTACCTTAAATCCAATAAACTCTAAAATTAGGCCAATTTGTAGCTTTTTGCTTATGGAACAATTCTTAGATGAGTGACAGTTAAGCAGAAAACTTTTACAGTTTGTAATGGAAACTTGGCATTTGTTTACTAATCTATTATTTATCATCCATGATTCAATGCTTGTGAGAAAAGTTTGCAATTAATCACTAACCTACTAGTACTAGTTTTGCTAGTGTATTGGGGCGTATTGGGGCAACATCAACCTTCTAGGAAACTGGGAAAGCCATGCTAGCCAAGAGTCCTTTTTCCCCCCCTTCATGCACTCCTTAGATTTCCAGGTCTACAAAATAACAGCAGTGCTTCAACTTTCCCTAATCAAGAAACATAGGGAAATAAGTCCCTACTATTTTGAAAATAATTGTTTCAGTGGACACATTTATTCATGAATAAAAATCCCTTCTTCTAGGTTACCTTCATTCATTTCAACATACTAAATAATTCTCATTGAACAACATGTTTGCTAGCCTGCTTATGGTCCTGCCCATGCGTGGAACTACTATCAAACAGTCAATTGCATTTTATACAGACATCAAATCTTAATCCAAATTAACAATGACATACGGAGAACTCACTGTATAAAATCTCCATATTTTTGATCCTTGAACATTATTGGATAGATAGTGCAATTATATACATCAAACATTAAAGAAATACATACATTCTTACTTCTGCCACTGGAAAATTTACTTAACAATGGCTGTATTCAAAAGCAACGTATTCCCCATTTATCTCCCATCCTGCTATAAAAATGCCACTGACATAGAAAACAAACTCTAAGAACACCATTCCTTTATCAATAATAGATCTAATGTAATTCCTCATACAATTAAATGAGAACCAATAGTACGCTTAGCCTATATAAATGGTTTAATCAGAATCAACATTCAATATAGTGGGCTTGATTGATTTTAGTGTGAGAGAGCACACAGATGTGTTTTATGAAGAACTTATTAAAATACAAATGGATTTAGTTTAGTATGGCGGATTTTGGATTGCACAAATGAACTTTGTGTCACAAGTTATAAAATGATATTAAACGTATTGCTACCAAAAAAAAAAAACCCCAAACAAAAACCAAACCAAACCAAACCAAACAAAAAAACCAACCAAACAACAAAAACCCACCACACACCACCAAAAAAACCCAAACCCACTGAAAGACCGAAGGCAAACATTCTTCTATGTAAAAACAAAAGAAATAAAGCTAGTTAGAAGAAACTACTGCATCTCCCGTAATTCTAATTTCAGATCATTAGATCTTTCAGGAATAAGCAGAATGACAGTGTGTAGCTATTTCAGTTTAATACTGATCACACTTAACATTCTTTGTGGAAAAGTTACAGCTATTTATACACTTCTTCCATATATTTTTCTGAAAGAAAATGATATTCTTGTGAAAACAGCTGTGCAGAAAACTGAAGTATGTAGTTTTCTACTTACACACACAAAAATGCAAAATATTGGCAAAAACACCACATCATCAACAGGGCTTTACTCTGAACTTGGAAGTGAGGGAACAACAGAATTCAACTTGCTTTGTTCATGCAAGCCTTTCTGCTTCTGGAAAGGCTGTCAAAATAGGGGTCAACAGCAGCAGCGGCTCAAGAAATCCATATACTTATTTCAGAGATGCAACCAAACACCCAGTCAGAATGGTTTTGAACCATAGATATGAACTTGTGATCTGAAAAGGAAAAACCTTATTCTCACTGTCCATGAATTGAGCCACCCAGGTCCTTTAGTATTACCATTTAAATAGGCACTCTCTAATACTGAAGGTGAAATATTGAAAAGCAAATATGTTAATCACACACTAAGTTTAAGCACAAGTTTTTAGGCAAACATGTTACTACAGTATACTGATCACTGGATGTGCTTCCCCACTTCCTAAATAGCCATACATAGTCAGATCTCACCACTGAATGTTTAAGTTCAGGGTTGTTCTTCCCCATTATCTGGTCCTTAACAACACAAACTTTTAGCTGCTATTTTATCTCTCAGTCACTACTGCAAGAGCCTTCTGTAACTTTTCACAGAGAATTTTCACCTTCACTAACCAAAATACCTTATTATCATTAAAAATATTGCCATTTCACATTCTGTCTCTTTGCCAGATGACATATGAATATGTTAAAGTGTAACATTTACATCAGTCTCTGCTGGTGACTTATTTCTCTAATGAATATTCATCATTAATTTCTACCCTTTCCCTCTGAAATTTCTTTTAACCCAATTTTATAAACATCGGGGTCTTCTCTTCTATCTCATGGTAGTTTACATCTGGGGAAGCCTTCTGAAGTGCCGTCTTGAAGTGCAAGGTATTAAATGAACTCAGTCTTCCATACCTACACATTTTTTGCCTCTTTCATATAAATCTACTATATTTATGAGACATTATTTCCTTTTATAAAACTCTCACTCTTCTCCACTGTAACGTATTTTTCTGTGTATTCCTTAAATTGATTCTTCATTATTATTTCTGTCAATTTGTCCAATACAGAGTCTGTGATTTGCTGGAACCCTTTCCAAAAATTCATATTCCTTCAGTCACCTTCCATTGTTCTGTAGAACAGCAATTATAACCAAAAGCAATTATAAACAAATAGCAATTATAAACAAGATGTTTTGTTGTAAAATGCTTTCAAGTGACACTTGTTTGAGAAAGAGCATCCAAAGTGTCCCCTATGAAGAAAGATTTCAGCATGGGAGCCTCCCTAAATTCTTCTATAATGAATGTAGATATAAAAGATTTTTATAGTTTGTACTACAGTCTTGTCTTTTTTCAGTGCTCCTCTCATCCCTTGATCATTTACTGGCCTTCCAGATTTTCTGGCAGGCTTCCTTACTCTGATGTGTTTGAAAAATGATTTATTATCAGGTTTTTTACCTTTAGCAAGCTTCTCCTCAAGAGCTTTTTTGCCCTTCCTTACCACATTTTCATACGTAATTTGCTAGAAATTATATTCAATTTTTCTCATTTGTACAAGATTTGTTTGGGGTTTTGTTTGTTTTTTTTAAATGCCTTTTAACAACATCAAGCAACTTCATCATATTTGCCTTTTTTTAAAAAAAAAAGGTTTTTTTGACAGGTGGTATGAGTTTGGTCCATGTTTTATGTAATCTCCATGCTGCTTGCAAGCATTTATTCCCTTTTTATAAGCAGTCTGACTTATTTTTTATGTAGCTCCCTTTTTTAAATGAAACACTGTTGTGGACTGTTTGGATTCCTTTTATTTACTGTTATTTATTTATTATTTTAAGCAGACATGGCTATATCTCTGCTGCATGACATCTGTTCTTCTCACATAAATTACTGTGAGTACTGAAAGATCCCATAAGTTTCTGATACGCTGTTCTGGCTATACACACATTTCAAATCAGGAATTTCAGCCTCCCATTCTATTTGTAGACTTCTGTTTCTTCTGGCACCTTCTTATCACCGTAGCAGAAAACGTTCCTCCACAAGACCAGAATTGCAAGCTGAAGGCAGAACAACTCTATGATATCACTGAAAGTCTCAGTCATGTTTCTCTCCCCATTTTTTCTCAGTTTCATCCCTCTGTCTGGAAGAAAGTACTTTGGTTCTGGGGTCTGTGAGATGCACACACAGCATATAACCTTACAAATGATACGTAGTGTCCTAAACTGAGAAATCCCTACCCTCATGCAAGCAAAATTTGATTTACCTGAATTCTGCTTTCTAAGATGCAAAGATAACTTTTTTATTTCTCTTAGAGAAGTAGATAGACACTTCAGATTTTTTTTCCCCTAGCAAATTCACTTATCTGGTTTCTCTTTAGTCTTCCTGCCTAACTAAACTTCCACTGTTGCTACAAAATGTTGAAGAACAGTATACTAATAAAGCAAGCCAAATGTCTTAACACATTTCCACTGGAACATGTCAACTATTGACAAGGTACTGTATGTGCATGTATTAAAAAAAGAAAATCAAGGTTGTGAAATAACTAAAATCTGCATATAATCTCTTTAGAGCATACACTGTATCGATTTATTTTAAGATAATAGTAGCTGGTTTTTATGTCCTACAGTGGGAAAAAGTAAAACTAAAATGTTAGTTGGAATGCAGACTATTAAAACCAAACTTTAAGGTGTGTTGCAAGAGGTGTCATGAGAGATACTATACTGTCTTTCCACGTAAAGTAATCTCATATTCTCCTCCACAAGTGTGGGTTTAAAAAAATAAAATAATGGAAAGTAACACAATTATAATAGTGAATTGCACCCAAGAACTTAAATTCAGTATCTTCACTTACATAAGGAACTGCAATTTAACACGTTAGATGAGATGGCATTCACAGGCATGTAATGACAAGAAATATGAGACTATGTAATAAAGGTTTTCTTAGAATATTAAATTATTACTGATTCATACAATATTTTAATAAAGGTGTATCCTGCAGTAATATCTGAATGTTTTTTGCATTGTACATAAGGTTTTTAGACAATTTTCAAAAAAAAGTTAATGATGTAAATAATAATAACAATAAAAAACTGCTTTCTTCAACAAAATGCAATTTCCAACAGCACACTTGACTTCCTAAGCAGTTACATTTTAGACCCATAGCTAAACCCAAAATCTTTCAACAGCCATTACTATCCACAAATAATTAGCTAACTACAACTGGTAATATTCATTACATATCAAGCTTACTCTAATAAATGGGTGCTACATAACATTAATGTTCTGTTCATTCTGTTAATTCAGCAATATTCTTCCAGGCAGAGTGCTATCACGAGTAAAGAATGTTTCAGTTCTAATCTTGTTTTCTCCCTTATCCTCTAGTGTTTCATCGCATAAGTAGGAGAAAATAGGGATGGGGTTTTAAGGACAGAATTATCCTAATCGCAATGCTGGCCATAAAATTTGCTGGAAAATTATCCTCAATCTTATGAGTTTTCCTAAACTGACAAAATACAAAGCAGTGCACAAAGTGAATTTTAACATAAAAAATAATGCTGGACAATGGCTAATGACTGCAGCAATGTAGATGACTGAGCTTAAAAAAAATTACCAAGAAGTGCTGTAACTGTAATACGGGTTGCAGTAACCAAAGAGAGTATCTATAATAATAATAAACACCACCTTTGTATGTTTTCTTTTTTAAAGTATGTATTGTATTCTTGAAATTCTTACTATGTTCATATCTAAAAAACTGACATGGACAAGATTTCATTGTTACAACATTATCTTCTCGTGAGTGGCAAGAAATTTACACCCCAGAAGCACCATATTTTCCAGTTTTCAGTCTTGTTCATTTTTTAAATGGCATGATGTTCTTAACAGATGGAAACATATATAAGGTTGACACAGCAAATAGTATAACAGCATATAAAGGACAAGTTGAGTAACACCAAGTCAATTATGAATTGTTAAGGACATAACTAATACCTGTATGATACTCACAGCATTTAAGTTAATATTGTGTCAACATCCAGGCATTTTCTGACTGTAACACTTCCACTCCTTCTGCCTGTAGTCCCTCCAAACCAAAAGTCCTTCTGAGGATTTCTTTTTTATTCTCAGGTCTCTGAAGAGAACAATGCTGCTGTTCTTCAAAATCTGCCTCTATATTTTACTACTTGATCCTACTTCCCACCAGGTATAGAAATTACTTTCGCAAGTATCTTCATTTCTCTGCTGTGCCTGCAATGAATGCCAGGCCACTAAAGAACAGGACGGGTTTATAACTATGAATAACTTTGCTGCATACTATATTTAAAAATTAAGCCAAGAGTTAAATGTCTTCATGCAGATTTGTCCTGGTTTCAGCTGGGATAGAGTTAACTGTCTTCCTAGTAGCTGGTACAGTGCTATGTTTTGAGTCCAGTATGCGAAGAATGTTGATAACACTGATGTTTTCAGTTGTTGCTCAGTAGTGTTTAGACTAAAGTCAAGGATTTTTCAGCTTCTTATGCCCAGCCAGCGAGAAAGCTGGAGGGGCACAAGAAGTTAGCACAGGACACAGCCAGGGCACCTGACCCAAACTGGCCAACAGGGTATTCCATACCATGGGACGTCCCATTTACTATAGGAACTGGGAAGTGGGAGCGGGGAATCGCCGCTCGGGGACTAGCAGGGTGTTGCTCGGCAGGTGGTGAGTAATTGCCCTGCGCATCATTTGTACATTCCAATCCTTTTATTACTACTGTTGTCATTTTATTAGTGTCATCATGATCATTATTAGTTGCTTCTTTTCTGTTCTATTAAACCGTTCTTACCTCAACCCATGAGTTTTGCTTCTTTTCCTGATTTTCTCCCCCATCCCACTGGATGGGGGGGGAGTGAGTGAGCGGCTGCGTGGTGCTTAGTTGCTGGCTGGGGTTAAACCACGACAGGATTTCACTAGATATAAAATTACACACCCTACTAATATATTCTGCTGTGCCTATCTTATTGGTCCTAATTCTGATCGCAAGACTTTACAGTCGATAATACTATCTCCCTGGAAAACACCTGTTGTAACAAGGTTTTTACGATCTTTGGTAACAGAAACGATAATTACAAACACCATATTCCAATTTTCAGACAATGAACTATATTATATAAATGCAGCTATGGCAATAACCAATATATTCATAAGATAAACTCTAAATATTTTTTTTTCTGATTTTGGACAGCCACATTTTCTTAACAAACAAAAAGCTGTAGCAAGTATTTAAAAATAATTAAAAATAAATAATGTACTTTGGGGCTATAATTTAACTTATTTTAGGGTTAAAGGAAGCCTGAAGTCTTCATTTTTGCTACAATGGGCAGGTGATCTATGTAAGTAAATCCTTTTTGAAGAAGGATGAAGGGAAAAAAAAGAGGAATCTATTTAACAGTTTTCTTTTTTAGTACACATAGATGTTGGAACTGAGTTCAATTATGTTACCAGATATCTTCTAAATACAACTTTCTTTACAGTATTCTGAAGATCTTTTTTTTACATACATGAGAAGAACTTACCTTTCCAGAAACTATTTTCTATGTGAATAAAAGTTAATGAGAATTGGTTCACAGTGGGAAAAAACTACAATCTTCTCCATCCATGGTTCAAAACAGGATCACAAATGGTCTTTTAAATTACTTGTAAAGCTACAGCAAAGCATGCTGTTCAGTTCCTCTGAGATCCAGAAAGCATCGACTTATATTTTATAAAGGATGTAAATTTCATAAAAAGTAACACTAAATACTGACTTGCAATGATGTTGTATGCCTAATTCTTAACTTAAGAAATTGCAAAATGATAAAGACATACAGTACTTTTAGCTGGTCTGCTGGTGATAACATCAGCATATGTCAATTAAAAATTTTAAAAAATCAATTTGTTTTACTTATGTCTCATGACATATAATTCCTACCAGGAAATAATGTAATTGCTTTTGGAATGTACTGAAATCTTTGCCTCATTACCCCCTGTGTGATTTTGAATTCACCTCTATCAGTTTCATTTTTATTTCTGAATATTATATACTCAGAATATTTTTTACTCAAACACTTCTAATCAGAAGAGAATTTCAAAATGTTCCAAAGCACCTTAACCTTAAAGTAAATTTTTAACCATTAGAAAAGGTCTTTTTCCAGAATTTATAACCATCTCTAACTCTTGATAGGAGATTTCCAATGGCCTCAAAGACATTATGTAAAATAGGGTCAATAACACAAATCAATCTCTCCCCCTCTTCACCCCCATCCCTCTATATATGTAAAGTGTTTTCCTTCACTGTAAAATCAGCTGGTTAAATTAATTTTACTTCCATTTGTCTCTAAGATTTTACTGCTTCTATTCCACTAACAGTTTTGTTCATAAAGATAAGCACTGACCTGATATTTGAAAGCGAAAAAGGATTGCCATGTGCTCAAAGACAACATCTAACTCTTTAGCTATACCTTGTGTTACTTTTCATGGATTGAATCGCCTCGCTCAAAAAAGTAAAATACACATTTTAAAAAATGTGTCAACTTCTTTTGTTTTTCTGATGTTCCAACCTCTTCAGCAACAGCAGGTAAAGGACTGTTTAAAACAAATGACTCTACTTATGCTTATCCAAGGCATAGCTACTCAGATGCTGATGGCTCTATTCAGTCTTCCTCATTCTAGCCTGTTTATTATATACCAGATTGCAGCTTCAACTGGGTCACTGAAATCATGATAACCTTCTATGCCACACATACAAAAAATTAAAAGATTGAAAGGGAGATACTCCACGGTTTTCAAGAACACATATAATCTTGATGAAATGAAGACTTACTGATGGAGAATCTACCATATCCCCTGAATAGATTATTACAGTAGTCAGCCACTCTTTCTGCAAAAAACAGACCTTATTTCCAATCTGAATTGTCCTGCCACATGCTTTTGCCTAAAAGTAAATTTTTTTTCCCCTATAGAAATACCTATAAAACATGGCAGGACCAGCTTTTTAAGCTTGCTTCATTTTTAAATTGAATGATGTTCTTTAATCTTTTACTGTAAAGCAGATTTTTCTGACCTTGAATCAGTGTAGTTCTTTCTGAGAATCCTTCATATTTATCAATATCCATTCTGAAGGCCAGAAAACAAAACTAGACAGTGTGCTACAGCCTGGCCATCGCTCTGGAAGGCGAAAATAACTTCTTGCTGCTATTCAATGATCCTCCACTTAGACATAAATGAGGATCACACTTTGCTCTTACGCTACTGCATTGCTCTGAAAACTCAGACCTACCTCATTAGGATTCTAAGAGTTACCACCTTCTAAATATTTTTTCATGTTGACATACACAGATGTCTTCATATACATCTTACAAAGCACTTTCACAACAAAAAAATCTACACAACATCAGTAGCTTGATTTCAAGAGTAACACAACTGAAACAAAGGGAAAATACAAGACAGATTGCTGTTCTGCTCTGTTGTCTCAAATCACCGTTCCCCAGAATGCTTCACAGTAACATAAATTTGCTCAAATTAAAATGTAAATAAGGAAAGTCAATGGATAAAAAAAGATATTAAGAATTAGAAATAGAAATGGATCCAGTTTTTCCACAAGATTTTATAAAGAAGAGTGAGATATGGGAGCAAAACATAATTCATACAGTTGTACGCAAGTTAAAGGTTTTTTAGGCTAACACTATATATTCATATGATTAAGTTTAAAAGAAAAACTACTATCAAGGAAGATCTAGTTCATGGAATGAAGCTTTTTTATTTATTGCAATTAATTCTGCAGAACTTTTTATGCTTTGAGTTTGCAATTTTCATTTAGTCCTTTTGATTACTGTTGCCTGATTTGCTTTAATAAATTAAAATTTAATTTTGTATACCCACAGTATCCTCTTTCTTGAATTATACATATAAACATATTAGTTAATTCATATTTTAAGATGATAGTTTAATGAATACTTAAAAGCTGGCACTACCACCAAATGAAGAGCTCTGCCATTTTTTCCCCTCTGGATACCCCTGTCTTAAAAGCATTCATTCATCAAACCATGGCTAGAGGCAGCAAAGTCAATATTCAAAGGTAACTGCAGGAAACTTTGTTTCAGGTTTCCTTTTTCAGGTTATTTTTCATCTTACTGGTTTGCAGGCCTTATGGGAAGGAGCACACACTCCCTGTTACTTAAAACATGTAGAGGGCTTCTTTACCTCCACATCCCTTCATTCCCCATCATGTAATGCAGATATGACTTCTAACTGTGTATTAATCTGTTCTTTCACTTAATCTGTTTTCTTTTCCCATTTATTGTATGGTTCCATTTCTGTGTCTAGTTATTTTATAGCCCTCCTTCAATGTATCATTGGGGAGTGCCACCAGGATGTCATAAATCAGCAAGTAAAAAAAATGATTAAAAAGAGGCCTCCCCTGTTTTAGCATGTTGCAATGATAACAGAACATTATGACCTGGCAATTAAAAATATTCATGCTCAATATAACTAACTATTTTAAAGAAAATTGATCAAAAAAATTAATAATAAATACATCTTCAAAAGTTCTCTATATTTTGGCTCTTATTACTAAGAAGTCATACCTGCTTCTTATAACAATTCCTACCTAAAATTATTCATAAATAGTTTGGCTATAGATATCAAGGAAAAATGAACTACAAGTAAGTTAGATATGCAGGCAGGGTATAATTTTAAAATTAAAAAGAACATGCACACAACCATCTCTTATTTTAATTTTTTTTTTCTCCAGAATGACAGTATGAAAGTCAGTGAAACAAAGGAAAAGGAAAAATTATGCCACAGTGTAAAATAACTGCTGTATTTGCAAAAACCTGTGATAGAATTCTAATCTTTCAACATACTTAATCTAGAAAAACTGAATTTGACTTGTAGGAATACCACGTCAAATGCAAAGAACAATTCCTGCCAGAGATGACAAGGGATGAGACGACCCCTCATTCTCCACACAGATGAGAACATGCCTTACTCATCTTTCGCTGTCAGACTGATGTCAGCTTGCTTACTAAAATTCACCCTACTTCCCAAATTTGAAAAACATGCTAATTTCTTCTGAAACAGACAAGCTTAGCTTTTATGCCTAGTTAGGAAAGGATTGGACCAATAATATATTAAAAAAATGTATATTCTCAGCTCATATAAGCCTCTTAACTCTTTGTAGGAGAGATTACTATCTAAATTGTTTTGCTGAAAGTAGACTTCAGAAACCTCACAACTTTATGTTGCTAATACAACTAAAATAAAAGCGTCAAGCAGAGGCAATTTAATTAAAAAGAAGAAAGACAAATGTACAGATTTAAACAATTTTGTCATGAAGCACAATTTACTAGATTATTATCTATGCAGGTCGGCTAATTACATTGAAGTAATTCTTTAAGATGATATGATTTTCTGACGTTTTGGCCTATTTCTGTAATTTACACTAGTATCCTGTTATAAGTATTCACCTGTATGAATATTCTTCGTATAGAATTAAAAAAACAAATTTTATTAAAAACCCATATACGCAGCAGAGTAAATACACTACATAGGAGAAACATTTTGTTTATGAAAAATGGAAATCTATTAATGCCAATGCATTTTTATACATTTATTCTGAAAATCTAGAAAATCCCATTCTGATTTCAGAAGTTGTAAAAAAAAAAAAGTTAAAGGTGTAGTTTTGCAGACAAACTATTTTTAATTACAGTTAAGAATTCCAGACTTATTTGTCCCTGTAAAGGTACAGGGAAAAAAAAAACAACAAACAAACAAAAAAACCAAACTATATAAATTCAGAAAGACATAAAAAACCATATAGAAATCTTCTGCAATACAGAATGTCTTTCAAATTTATTGGCAATTAAGTATCCAGGGAAGATTCCTACTGAAGCCACATTGAAGCTAATAAAAGAGATTGATTGTCAGTATCATTCTTCCTCAGTAATCATGCCATTGCAGAAGATTAGAATTTAACACAGTTTATACTGTGTGTGGCTAGCCATTAGGCTAACCATAGAAAGATAGTCTTTCATAGCTAAATGTCTTCTATCTCTAGGACATCAAAACTCAAATTAGTGGCATTCATTAATTTTAAAAAAATTTGATCACACCAAGATATTTCATGCATTCAGCCTTCAAACTATTCATCCTGATCCAGAAACTAATTAAAAAAAAAAAAACACAAAAAACACCAAAACCCCCCACCCATAGGGACCTAAAAGGAAACATTATTTGTACTTTCATCAGCAAGAGCCCATATTGCAGGAAATCATGATCTATTTTAACAGATTTTCATGAAAATAGTCTTTTTAAGCCATGTGTGCACAAGTACTCCAGAACACTGGTTTACAGCCTATTATGCTAAATGCAACGTCCACAAAACTGCCTGCAAATAAATTCTGGGGTCACATAGAGCAGTCTGCCCAGAACCATGCCCAGATGGCAGTTTCAGCTGCTAACTTTGCCAAACATGAATAAAACTTCAGCTTAAGTTTTCAATGTCAGTTTTCCATTTCTACTTATTTTTAGAAAACTTTCAACCATTTCTAAGAATTAATTTTTGGAAAAAAACTCTTGTTCACAAAAACTGCTAGAATTTTCAAAGAAAAGTTTTGTAACATCTTGAAGCTTTGAAGAACAGACATTATTTCAATGTCCAAATGCTGTTTCAATGCGTAAACACACAAGTATGTTTACACACCTATCTGTAAATTGGATTTTGTAAATCTGAAAAAGTTATTTGGAGATCTTTAAGACTTTAATAGCTGAATTCTTTAAGATTCCATATGCATTGGGTATGCAGCATCCTATTGAGAAGACTGAATATTTTGATACATTCTGACCATCAACCACATGGAGAAAGATGCAAGATTCATCTGCATGTATGAGGATTCATATACGTAACCAAAATAGGAGGAACTGACCCTTTGTAGGAATTTCTCTTTGACACAGCTTACCCCTTACTTGCCTGCTGTTTTTGTACTTTCACCCTCTTCTAAATCAGCTGGTTCTGGACAGTGCCAGTTCGTTAGGATAAAAGACCAGGTTATTATTAGTCATAATCAACACTTCCCACAGCTGAATTAATTTACTAAGTTTGTCCAGATCACACAGTTTATAGGTCAGAAGGACATCTATTCCAAACTTCTGCTCAAAGCAGGCTCAGCTGTGAGATCAGAACAGGTTGCTCAGGGCTTCAGCCAAACAGGTCTTGAAAGCCTCCAAAGACGGAGACTGTACACCCACTCTAAGGAACTTGTTTGGCTATACTCATGATGAAAAGGTTTTGCTTTTAATCAGCATTGTTCTTGGTGTGGTATCTAAAATAAGGACTTTGAAATGTTCTTTACTGTCCACAGAAGACAAAAGACTAGCTTACTGAACTAGAGATGTGTGCTTGCTTTGGAAAGGCAAGTACTGTTTCTGCATTTTATCCTAAGCTACAGTTTCCTATAACATTTTACCCTACCCTGCCCTGCCTTCCACTGAATTCAGCAAGGTTATTGTATCTGAACCTTCTAAGAAGCTACAAACAGTTAACTGGAGGAATATTTTGAAGTAGAAAAATATTTGTAAAACCTCTTCCACAGAGACAACAGTGGAAACTATGACATCTGGTTGACACTTACACATATACAATGTGTTGGATCAAGGAAATTTCTGCGAAGTTTAATTCTTGTTATGACTGGACTCAAATAGGCCCTGGGCTGAATTGTCCACTGCATAGGCAATTCTCCTTCCTTTACATATCCTCCAGGGCACACTTCCTCACTAAACTGCTAATCAGCCAGATAACAAAGATCTTCAAGTACTATTGGATCCAACATGAATAAGAAATGTTACTGATTCTCTGGAAAAAAAAAAAGAACACAAATGAAACAAACAAAACAACACACCACTCTCAAAAAAACAACAAACCCTAGCATACAACACAACTCCCAAGAATTTTCAGTAGGAAGTAAAATAACTATAAAGCAATCATTCCAAGTAGTACAATTGTTGAAGATACAGACACTTCCACTATATGTAACTAGAAATCCTTGAAAGGTATCAGTTCTGCCTATAATAGGCTTGAGGACTTAAATAATTTAAGAAACTATGAGAGGCACAATCACTATGGAACGACAAGTGAAACCTGAGACACTTGTCAGAACACACAATTTTTCCCTGCCTGGAAGTAGATATGGGACTGCCCACATGTTGCATCAATTCAAAGATAGAAAGACAGATGAAGAAGTGAAGGAATAAACATCTACATTTTTCTTTTCCTCTCAGCATTCATGTTAATTTCCAAGCCCAGTGACTAGTTCAGAGTTCTCCCGAAATACAGTGTAACCCTGTACCTGTCAGAAATTAAGAAGGGGGATATCCCTTGGGACTCTACGGTAGAGGGTACATCTCTGATTACTTGGAGATTTGGCCATTCTTCCCTGCATCTAACTTTACACACCATTCAAAATCTGTGTATCAAGGTAGCCAACAGAAGAGGAAGATGAAGACGGTGGAGGGGAAACCAGTATCTGTCAACCCTGAATTGAAAAGCTCTGCTTGCTATCCAAACAAACTGTATTTGTCTCTACGGCACTGGGATCGTACTGGTCATGCTGTAGCTCCTGTAGTTCTAATGAGAAAACTGTATGCTAAAATAACATCTCATCAGTGCACTGTCTCTTACTGATGAGTGTAGTCTACACAATCACCTATTGAAAATCCTCACAAATTTCTTAAATGTCCCAATGAAATCCAGCTCACAACTCTTGCTGCCAAATAAATCCTTCAGGACATACTGGAAGGAAATTCTTAAGTCTGTAGGCACAACTAACATAAATAATAAAAAGTATCAGTCCTTCATATCTGTCCTTAAGCAGAGAGTCACTGAGCCAAAATCCCTTTCTAGGATAAGATTAATGTGCCACGTGCTAACAATCAAAATTTGCATCAGTGCTTATAAACAAAGCAGCAACATCCTGAAAAGTGGCACAATATCTCCCTTACCATTTCCCACTCTAAACTGTTTTTGTCCATAGCTTAGCGCATTCTCTACCTATTGTTAGCTTATCTACTCATTCAATAATTATGTGGACTATAATTGTCAATAATACAAAATATTATTAAAATTAACATTCCACCTCTCTCTAACCCGATTTTTTAATTATGTTTTTTCCAAGAATCTCCTTTTACCAATTAAGACATCTCACTAAATTTACCTAGTCTTAGGTAAGAACAGTCAGTTTTATTCTTTTTGATCAATTTTGTCTTCCCTACATTTATTGTAACATTTATAAACTCCCACTGTAATACCAGTTACTTAGAAAAAAAAAAAAGTATGCCTAACAAAAGAAGTCAATAATATTGATGTTTTAAAAAGCTGACAATTGTTCAAATAAAAATTACTTGTGGAAAAATTTAATTTTAAAAAATTCTTCCTGGTATTTATCATAAATTGAGAGTAAAAAGTTAGCATATTGCCAGCCACCTCCAGTTGTGCTGTACACCTACTCAATTTTGACAAATACCTGAAAAATGTTTTAAATATATACAAAAAACTATAAAACAATGCAGATGTTAATAACTTCAAGATGCTGACTGTGAGAATTCCACTAAAATGAATGCTGTTTACTTTGAGACAGAGCTATCTGATCCTCCAAACATGAATGCCCATCTAGTTATTCTAGCAAAATTGTTCAGCCTAGTATAAGAATGGATCAACATAATGATCTACAAATAAAAAGGTATTTAACATTGCCACTGGTTTTACAGCCTGAATTTCATATCAGTTCAGTTTACATTAAAAATTATTTCAATTATTTCATTATTTTGTTGGTGTGTGCATGACTATTGGATACCATTTTCTCTGTATTTCTTTTGCTTTATATTTGAAACATGCTTTATTGTTTTAAAGTTTACCAACAACAGCCTCTATTTAATACTCTCTTCCCTTAAAAATTGGATTTGCATCTGGCACATAACACAGCGGCAGACTGCTGAAGGATTATAATTTAAATCTGAAATACAAAAAATGCCAAAGCAGAGATACCTTTATAAAGATAATATTTTTTTCAATACAACGCAAAAATAAGACTTAAAAGATGCTTACATATATAATTGCAGTCATAGTTATTACACTCCACATAACATTAAAGAAAAAGGTATCTAAAAAGTTCCATGTGAATGAAGATGCAAAAAAACCAAGGAGAAATTATTTGAGTTAAGTCTTACCTGACCAGTGTCCAGTAGTGGTACCTGATCTGTCAGTACATGTCTCGCTTACAGGCCTAAATACAGTCTCCCAGCCACCAGTAGCATAGCGCCAATTCTGAGACTCTAAAATGAGTGTTCGCTGAGTGCCATAAGCGATCATGAAGCAGTAGACTACATGATGAAGTTGACAGCCATAGCCACAGCCTTTGTTGATATTACACACAAGTTTCTTAGCTTTGCTGCAATCCTTCGGATTCTGTAAGTATGGATGAAAAAGTGAAACTGAAGAGAAGATATACACAAAGGCATACTTCTTTCTGAAAAACTGACAACTGTCATAAATCACACAAGCCATCCTGCTATAATACATCTCATATTAAAATGGATGAGTAAGCTTCAGCTCCATGAAAATTTTATGTGAATTCTTCACGGTGAACATGAACAGTTATTGAACATACTTCACTATCCTAATATAAAATAGAATACCTTCAAGATTTTACATTACTTTCTCATTTGTAAATCTGTCAGAATAAGCTAACATTTGGACTCAGAGTTCACATTCCATCAATGTGATTCTCAGTGTTGGAATGCTTTTTCCTTTGGCATTTTTCCAAGTTTGTTAGTTCTCTTTCAATGAGCATGCATGTCATCCACAGAAAGAAAATTTCCACCTGTCTACAGATACAGGATAAAACAAATGCTTATTAATGGACTGCTTCCCAGACTAACTGACCAAATACAGAATATAGAACACATACCTAACCAGACTGATAAAAGACAGTATTTTAATCTGCATGCACTCTCAATAAAATAACATACTACACTTACACAATTGGAGAAACAACAACAAAGGAGGCAAATGTCTACATGATGTGAGTGCTATGTTTACAAGTAATAAATATTTTTAGGTAAGTGGACAACACAACAACATAATCTACAGAAGTTTTTCTTTCTGTAAAATACAGTACTTTGCTGTACACATTCATACTTGCATGACCCTAGACATACTTCTGCATTCCAAGAAGGTTTTTTTATAATCTCTAGGATGAAAAGTTAGTTTTCAGTTAAGCTGCAAGAATACTGATA
This sequence comes from Haliaeetus leucocephalus, assembly GCF_000737465.1. Lineage (NCBI taxonomy): Eukaryota > Metazoa > Chordata > Aves > Accipitriformes > Accipitridae > Haliaeetus > Haliaeetus leucocephalus. The sequence goes on along the minus strand of NW_010973132.1, from coordinate 4,355,370 downwards.
TTTGAGTGTCAATATAAATTCTGTTCCTTTCACAGCTAAATTTTAAATAATTTTTTCTGTAAACTTGCAACAAATCAGGTCTTCCCAAAAACCAACAATCACCATCTGGAGAACTGGGATCTCTCCATCAATTGATCTCCAAAGATAATCTGAATATTCTGAGTCCTAAAATAGTTAATAAAAAATTTAATTTGTGCATTCAGTTGTGTAAAGGAGGGGAGAATGTTTCAGATCTGGGGGGAAAAAAAAAAAAAAAAAAAGAAAAAAAAAAAAAAAACCCCACAACATGTGTTACTTCAGCATTTGATTTTTTTCATTTTAAGGAAAAAACATCTGATTCAAAGCCTAACTAGCTATGAAAAACAATAAATGAAATAATATTTCCATTCCTAATTTTTGTTCCTCAGACCAGTACTCTTGCTAGCACAAAGCTAATGGATAACTTGAAACTAAATCTAACAGGTATCTTTGAGACTATAACAAACCTACTTCCCACAGTCTTTTAGGAGAGCAAGAGGGTTTTTCAAGTATTGTGTGCAAGTCAACAAAGAAAGAATTCCATGAAAAAAATATCTCCTCCCTGAATCTACAGACATATTTATACCATGCAACAAAGTGCAATGATAGCAGGTGTAAGTAGAATCATTTTCTGCTGTTAACTGTTACTGTGTAGAAAAGACTTAAGCTCAAAACCTAAAGACAATAGTGTATATTACTGTGTTGTGCTTTTTTAAACTGAAATATTAGGCTAATAGAAAGAAATATAAAACCTTCTTTCTGTTATTTAGAGAATTGTCAGAAGCAGACATAAGTGTTCAGTTGTAGAAGTGGAAAATTTGTACTTTGTGTTTCCTTATCTGTTTTACTTCTATTTTTGAAAGATGTGTGTAGACGTTTTAACTGCTAGTTAATAATAATAATTCATACTTTTTACAGACTATTGCAGAAGAGTTTTAATACCATTGTGTAACATACTATAACAAGATTGTAAAAAGAACTATTATGGCCAAAAGTAAACCATTAGCAGAATGTATTTATCAAAAAGTAGGACATACAACCTGTCACAAGATATCAGTTGCTTAGACAGAGTTTTATTCATTCTTAAAATGAATGAATTATTTTGCAATATACTTTTGTTGAGACATTTAAAAAATCTTGATTTTAAAGAAAGCACACAAAAAGGAACAATAGATATATTAGCAATGTCAACAGGACCATAAAGCATGCTATTAAGACTTTCGTGCCCTTCTAACTTTCTTGCAGGCAAATGCAAGTTTCATAGAATAGCTTATTAACAATATTACGGAAATCAAGTAGGAATCACATAAAGAAACATAATTTGCTACCGTGACTGCTTACCAATGTTAATATAATGAGCTTACTTGGGTTTTAACATTACTTGGAAACTTAACTAGAAAGTATATATATTAATATTAGTTTGTGACTTAAACAGAAAGCTAGTTAGGCTAATTTCTTTATAACTGTGTTTTTGTCAAATTGCTATACTCAAATTTTAAGACAAGGCAGTATTTAAGCTTAAATTATTTATTGAGAACTTAAAAAAAAAAAAAAGAAAAGAAAGTAGAGATACTTAGATATATTTCAGTTTCAACTGGGATTTCCTGAAAAAAAAGTGGAATTAATAACCATCAAGAAGGAAGAAAAATTACAATCATGCTGCATGCATCAGAATAGCTTGAGTGTTCATAAGCCAAAACTGCCAACCAAAGCAACCCAGGAAGGTGCTGAGTTGATAAAGGATAACAACAGTCAATTTCAAATCCAGTGAAGACTGACAGAAGATTTTTTCCTCCTGGCATAAAGTCGCAGAAAAGGGTTATAAATCTCTGATTTGAATGAGGAGTGCACTCTGTTCTCATCCCTAAATACACTGCTCATCACAGACATATCCAATTGAGTTGCTACATAATCAAGAGAGGGACGGAAGGGACCTCCAGGATTGTCAGGGGCCTCATAACGTAACAGCCATACAACTGCATTAAAAAACAAACAAACAAAAAAACCCACACAAAAAAACAAACAAAAAAACCCAAACCAAGCACACAAAACATACTTCAATACGTAGGTTAGATTATCAAGCCATGCCAGAGTTTACACCTTTTATTTTTCTCCTAATTACTTCTATGAACACTGCAACTGAAAATAGTAACAAATTTTCAGAACTGTAAAATGGTTAAAATTATGTATTTCTGTGGAAGAGAACATTACATGTCACCTAAAATAAAAGGGGATTTTTATAACTGGCAAAATGGATTTGATGGTCTTTCATCACCAATAATACGGGCATACACTGCCGCTCTCACAAAATTCAGGGTTTCCACTAAATTGATACAGTTAAACTCTCTACCAAAGGCAATATGCCAGCACTTCCTACTTGTAAGCACTGGCAGATTCCAGCAACTTCTTTCCTTAAGAAGTTTTACAGTCCTTCAGGCTGCAAATGACCTCTCCTGCCTAGGTTACAAGGAAAGTAGTATATCCAGGTTTTCTCTGCAGGAAATGTATCTCCCTAATTCTTCTGTACTACATGACAACCTTTGTAATGAGCTACACAGGCCATACGAGTGTAGCAGTTACAGAAGTCTGGCTGACATCTCCCTTACCAATGGAGCTGGGAAATCACCTATTACATTGTAGACCTACAAAAGTGCATTAGTAATGAGAGAAAAAGTAGTGTTTAATCTTGGATTTAATTAACATTCATTGGTTTGCCTGTTTGAAGAAATATCCTTGAATGGCTTCTTTTGAATAACTGACTTGGGTAGCTACCTTGTTTCAAATTAGTTTGATTTTATCAACACGAACAGCACACTACAACTGCCACAATGCACTACAATTTGTTTCTCATAAGTGAAGTGGATTAACTGGGAAAAGATATTATATCTTAGATTTGAATTATCGGAGGATACAAATTTACACTTTTCAAGACTTACAGTTGTGAAGGGCATACGCAGAGTGACCAGAGCCTTTTTTGTTGTTGTTGCCATTTTAGCATGAGTACTTTTATTAAAAATATCTATCATGCATTTTAATGGGAGGGAAAGAGAGAGGATTTAACACACTTTAAGAGAGAAAAATTTAAATGACACATTACATCACAAAAAAATACTGGGAAATACAGAAACCTCAGAATAAAGCCTTGCAAGCAAGTTTCTTTTCTTTACATGCATGTGCAACTAACTAAATAGTATGAACATGGCAAACTAGGACTATTATAATTGATGATGTTGTTGAGTACTTAGTAACTTTTCTCACTTATATTTTTAACCTTCAAAGTTGAACAAAATGGTTTGATTTTTTTAAAAATTGGAGGCAAAAATATTCTGCTATTGGGAAACTGCATGCTGAATCACAAACTTCCTAAAAGAAATGGAATAAAAATAAGCACAAAAGGAAAGGGGAAGAAAACAAACTGCTGCCTTCATAATCCTTTACTCACTCTACCACTTCCAGAATATACAGTACTACAGGAACCCTTGGCTGACTTCTCTTGCACATTGTATTCAATTTTTTGATAACTAACATCCCTGAAAATAAGGTCTTCTTCTTAAAAGTAAGCTCCTAGCTTTTTAATCATTACTCTAACTACAGGAAACTAGGTAAACGTAGCCTCATTAAATCAAGTTTATGGTAATGCCATCCAAATGAAGTAGCAGTCATCACTATTCACAATCATTCAGCTAAAAGATTTCCCACGGAGATGTCCCAAAAATAATGCAGCTGTCAGTGTTCAACATGTACCAGAAAGAAAACTATACGGTACTTTTATTCTTTGCAAAAAAAAAAAAAAAAAAAAAAAAAAATTACAAATATATTCCACATAGTTCTTTTTGGAATGGAGTTGAGGGGCAAGGGTTGTTGAATTTTCTATTTTATTTTTTAACACAGTTATATTATGAATAGAGATGCGTATGTATAATTTCAGACCATGGACTGCTTTACATTGCATAGTCACAGTCAGCCCTGTACTCTTCAAACTCCTGAAACCCACACTAGAAAATAAGTCAACTTGACTTCCAAACATGTGGTCACAGACATACTCCAGTTTGGGATGATTACTTGCAACAGTCATTCAAGACAGGAGATGTTTTATCTTTAGAAGGTCTCCAAAAGCTATGTCTGGCTTACAGGCATGTAGGCAGGCAAGAGATTGGATCACTGTCGTTTTTTCAGACAGAAGAATGAGAATAAAAAGAAAAAGAGAAATGGTAGTAATTGTATATGTGAATGACCCATCTCAAAGACTGTAACTACTCATAAGAAAGAATATTTTCTATCATTGAAGAGTTGGGTAGGTTTCCACCCCAACTTTGGGTAATGTTCCACACATTGAGAATTACCATGACTTGGGGTTTGAATCTTTTATATGAATGATAGTTATAGTATACACTTGGAGGCAAATGATCATCCATAAACATATGTAGGCACTAAACCATCCTATCCACAGTTTCCTGCTACAGTGTAATTTTTCTGGTTTTGTTGTTTTATTTTGGGATTTGTTTTTTTGTCTTCTGGCAAACCACCTTCAAAGAAACAAAGTAGTCATGGAGTAAGGGACAAAGTGCGGTCAAAGATCAAAACCAGATTATAAAAAGGAGTGAGAAATGGCAGATATACAGAGAAATGGCCTCGCATCTTAGTTAAAGTTATCTTAGCAGGACTAGTATTTTCACGCATGAAACATGGAAGAACTGGTAAAAGGCAAAGCCGTTAAATTAAATGTCTAAGGAATTTTAACTCAGTCAAGTCTAGAGAAGATTGTCATGAATTCCAGAAGAAACTAACCAAAGTAAGCAGGACTCATGACAAGTGAAATTTTGTATTGATAACTAAATTTAAAGTAAGCATAGTGGAAGAAAAAATATTTCAGTGTCAAAATTCAGCTGAATTAAAAATCTTGGGCATCATTTTCAATAGCTCCATAGTCACATGAACGTAAGGGAGACCTATTATTAGCTAAGTAATACCTTAGACTGCATAAAATGCAAGATAAGAAAAACATATTTTGGCGCTATTCTATAAATCAATAGCCTATTGTCATTTGTCAACTAGTGGATGCTCACTTCTAATAGCCTGGTGAAGAATTAGTGTTAAGGGAAGACATCAGGAAGAAAAAATTACAGGTATTATAAATTCTCACACATGAAGAATGTTTGAAAATTTTAGGTATGCTTAGCCTGAAAAGAGATTAATAAAAAGAAACATAGTAAGCATATGAAAGAAATAATAGCTCAGTGAGAAAGGACTCATCACATATTTCTTTTTCACATTTTATTACAACAAAACTGACCATCCAATACAGCTAAAATGTTTCAACTAACCTAAAAGACTTATAGAATAAACAGGGTAACATTATTTGTTCATAAAATACCTAAATAACTTTTAATGTGTTGCTGTATATTTGCTAAACCCAATAATTTAGTGCTATTTTTGATGACCTGCACAGTTATAATGCTAAAAATATCAACATTTCTCAAAGCTTTTTGGAAAATGCATATCACCATTCTTCAACTTAAACCTCAAAGACAATTACTAAGGAAACACGTCCCTTCTGCATAGTTTCTAGATCCTTCCATGTGAAAGTCATAGCATTTGTTATGCAGCAGTAATACATTTATATGCTTCTAATTTCTATCATCTACCAGAGATTACTTAATAAAACAAAACCCAGTGTCATTTCCTCTGTAATACAGAAAATACTAAAACTTTATAAAAAAAAGGGGGGGGGGGGGGGAGAATACTGATTTTCTTATGTGTGTCTCAGTGTTATGGGATGAACCCATAATGATTAATTTCGTATTTTAAATGCATAAACATGAAAAAATGTTCAGTTCTTCCCATGACAGAAATTTTTATTATTGAGTCCTTTTTAACAAATTTATAAATAAAACAGAAACAAAAATGGCCTGTATGATGGAAATTGAGCCAAGGATGTTAGACCTAATTCTAATTCTGAACCTAATGCCGTAACTTTCTGTAAATCACCTGCTCATGCTCATCACCAGGCTTCCTTCTCAAGATAATGAGGATAAAGATAGTTACCTTTCTTGGAAGTGCCCGAGGATATAATACACTTTCTGAAAGGCTTTAACCAGTTGTGCTACTAATATGAAATATTTGGATTCTGTATGTATTGTGACTTGGCACTGGTTTCACTCTTAATATTGTTTCTACATTTATTTTTAAATGAGAATAAATTACCTCTATAAAAAGAAAAGCCCTTTATCATAGATTATACACATCTAAATAAATTTTAGGAGGAGCTAATTGGGCTCCCAGCAATTTGCTCAGTAAGTAAATTAATTTCAAATTCACTAGAAAACAATGTAAGCATTTATTTAATGCTTCAATTTTGAGCTTCTGTTCTCCTAAACTCCTTTTACTTTTGTTACTCATTGTACATACTTGGAGGTCCTAGTCTTGAACTAAGGCCATGAACACTGTAAAACATACAATAGGAAGACAATCACTCTCCAGAGACATACACATGTTTAGATAAGACAACAAATGGATATGGTGAAAGAAGAGAAAAAGGTAGAGAAAGGCCATATTTATCACCATGAAAAGTAGTTACAGTATACCATTGCCAAACAGTGACATCGAAAATGAAAGAATGAGTAACAGTTCTCAAGAAGGAGTTGAAGGAAGACAATAAAGTGATGTCTCCTGCATAATTTACAGGGAGTTTTTTCAACAGAAGTGTGTCTTTTTTATTTAACAAGCAACAAATACATAGCTTGGTCACAGAAGAGAAGGTTCCAATAGCTGAACTGTGAAATGTGGAATAATGAAAATCTGAGAAACAAATTTAGCCATTTACTTAGAGAAAAGATCAGACATTAAGGGTGACCACACAAAACAGAGTGGTGAGGTGCACACACACAAGGAAAAACAAACCAAATACAAATAAAACAGACTACATCAAATATCTTTTTGATCACTCTATAAATAGCTGCATCCATTCATACGTGAATAAAGGTCCCCAAACCCTCAGATCAAGTTTTGTTTAAATTTTATAGACACACACAAGCACATGTATTAAAAAGGCTTTATGCACTCACAAATATGAGCATCTATGAAAAGCTTCACACATCCGTTGAAACAGTCTAGGCCTGGAGAATATACTATACAAGCACTTCAATTTTGCACACTCAAATTTTTAAAAATGGGCTGCTTGTTCAGAAGTTTCATACAACGACTGTCATATTTTTATTTTTAACACTGTGCAAACATATGTATGCATTCTGATACTCTAAAGAATCAAAAATAGAAACCAGAGACTTATCTTTTACAATAAAACAAAGGGTCCAAACAGGTAAGTACAGTCCAGTGAAAAACACAGATCCAAAAAAACCCACAAACAAACAAACCAACCAGCCCAAAACAACCTACAACAAAAACCCAAAACCCCAAAGATTGTCTTGAAATACTATCATTCCATATACATATAAAATAACGTTTGAAACAAACGTTCTAATTTCTTTTGTAATTCATTCATACACAAACACTTAAAACCGTCATGTAATTATTCTATTACAAGGGTATAGCTAAGTGCTATATATATATGGATTACAAAAAAAGTTTACCTTGATTTAAAAGCTCTGCCCTCTTACCTGTAGATAAGTTATTCTCCTCTGTACCAAATCTGTTAGATCTTTGGCCTCTTTCTCTCGCCAATCTCCTGCTCCATCTGTTTGACTGAGGTAGTACAAGTCGGTCATTATCGACCTGTAAACAACAATAGAAAACAACCTTAAAAAAATGGGAAACAATCTTAACATTACTAAATTGGAGGATTAGATGAAATCAAAGACAAATTAAACAGATATTTCAATTATAGCCTCAAAAACAGTTTCTTCATGCCACCTCCTACGCCACAATCCAAACAGCAGCCAAGAAAGAATGTCCACCATTTAACATATGTTCCATACCCATGAGTAATTATAGTATTAAACAGGAGATGGGTTAGAAAAACTCTATAAAGCATTTGTTTCTGGTATGTGCTAAAGGAAATTAAAAAGAAAGAATAGTTCCATGCTAGATACATTACCCAGTGGCCCCACATGAAAATGCAATAGTGATTCCTACAGTAGCTTCTATTATAATGCATTTTACTTTGCCTCCTACAATCATCTTACTATGCTTGTATAGAATATAATATTACAAATGTCTTTAGCATAGGTACAGCAGTAATCCTATTTTTATTAGTGCAAACTAACTATAGAATATTATTACAAGGCTTAGTAAACAGTATTTTCTATACCATGGAGCTCCTTCTGACTCTGGAAGAAGGTAAGCGTTCTGCCTGCTTAGAATGACTGCATGCTACTAATATTCAAATGGAAAAAAAATTTAAAACTTAAAAAATTCAAAACAGACTCGCAACCATATTACAAGTCTAGAATACAAAACATGAATTTTGAGGAACTATCAAATATTAAATTGAGGTTTTCTAATACACTAGAGATCCTCTTAGAGTTATCACATTTCGGTGGCCAAATAAGAGGATAAAGATCTTCTTGTCACGAGAAGAAAAATGGTATATGACATTTATTTGCTAAGATTAGCCAGGAATTTTGTGAAAAACAGCCCAAGCAGTACCATGCAGGAAAAGATTTTTTTATATCTGTGCCTCTTGGGAAGAAATACAAAACTAGAGGAAAACTATTCAAAATATTTGTAAAAACATTAATGGCTATTTTACAAGTAACAGGTAGCCCAATTCAGAACCAGTAATTTCAGAGTTGGCTTTATAGACTGAGAATATTTAAAGTTGCTAAACATTTCTCCATAACAATGCTAAAGTTTCAAGTTTGAACCACTTAATTCTTTCATCTGAACTTCAGATGTTGCAATTTATTGCCTGAAAATCTTGATAAGCTACAAGTTTGATCACTAGGCAGAAACGCAACAGAACAAAGGCAGAGAAATTTGGGAGGTGACAAAAAAGCGTGTGAGAGGAAGACAAGTATATTTCCTAACAACCTTTGAGGTGGTTTTGTCAGCTAAGTAATACAAGACACCACTGTTGGCAGCACCTGTTAGTACTGGAACCACAAACCTAGTTAGCTAAGGCTATCCCTTGTAAATAAGCCTAGCAAGTGAGAGAGGGGCAGATGATGGTATCTGTATTGGGTAACTATTTCCAATGACACAGTATTTTAAGTGGTAAATATTGAGATAAATCTAATTGGGACAGAGCTATCTATCAGCAGAGTTATCAGACAACTTTCACTAATAACTGAATTTATGGATCTGTATCTTTCCATTCTCATACACTCATTCTGGTTTTCATACCGATACTTCTACACAGGATAACAATGACACTGACTTACTGTATCATCTACTGTTGCTGTATTAAACATTATACCCAAATTGTTCAGCAGCAGTAATGTTCACCTTCTGTCAATCAATTGGAAGTACCATATTTACATTCTCAAACTATATCAGCTGGATTTTCTTTTACAAGGTCACTGAGCTTGAAACACTGGCTTTGTACAAAAATTAAAACAATTGAAAGTATCATCAGGTAACTAGTGTCAAATCACTAACTATTAAATACACATAATACTCAAAGTAACATGCAAACACAGTTTAGGGACAATTAGAACAGAATTAATGATGCAGTAGATCTAATACAATGGATTATATACAAATAACAGATAAAGAGTCTGTTCCTCTTAAAGCAGTGTTTTCCAATTTATAGAAAGCATTACAGGCTAGTAGACAAATTAAAAAAGGAAACCCATGCATTTTCTTGGGAGTTTAAATATATTTTTCTTCCCAATCAGGATGCAATCATGTTGGATGTTTAAAGAAAAACTATGAATTTCAGGTCTAAACATTTTTTAAAAAATCCTCTACTATCGTTCAAAGCAGCTGCGCAACCACAGCCACATTTTAAACAATTTTCAAATGCTCTCTTTCACTGGCCTTAAAAAAGTCTTTTCTGTACTTGTGATGTAAGTAATCAGTATACTCTCCTTTTACTTTATACGAATATATTTCTATTAAATACTGGCATAAAATAACTGAAAATACAAGGCCTATCAATAAAAAAAAAATTTTCCTCTCTCAGCAGTCAAGTAATTTTTCCTATTTCTAAGGAAAAAAAGTGTTGTTCAAATTTTATTTTTTATATTATTGGCCATGGTGATCATGACAAAGCAAAGGCAGTAGGTAAGTTTAAAAAATCAGCCTTACAGATTAAATACAATTATTTTCCATGATTTTTGAGGTAAGAGGAATGATGAGAGAGTTCTTACACAGCCTCAGTGACTCAACACTTTAGGGAAAGGCAGCTTTGCTCAGTACGAACCATAAAGAATATCAAATAATTTGTGGGCAATTTCATGAATTCATGCAAGAGTTTTCAGATAGCATCCACAATCTCTTTTAAAAAAAATTTACTCTTATAAAACTCTGAAGGAAACCAGGAACTGAAAAATTCACAGGTGTTATCACACAGAAATGATTATAGGGTAGTGTAATTTTAACACACTTTCAGTCACAGAGACCTTTCTTTGACTGCTACTGCTGGGAAATGTGCATTTTTTAGGTTTACATCTGCTAGGTTCTTTTGAGTGTGACAGACCATCACGATGGCTTACTAATACAGATTTAGAAGAGACACAGACTAATACCAAAGACCAGAGTCAGGCTCCATGTGGAGAGCTAAAAAGTAGATGGGCTGGTAATCCATGAGCCCAAGATAGCTAAGTGCAGACAAAAGATGAGCCTGCACAGGATTATTACAGCCTATTGTGGGCGGTAAAATGGCTGAAAGAATTTCAGACACTGGCATTGCAGATATTTAGTAAGTCAAACTTGGTCTTTCATTGTGTTATGAACTAACAATATCCATTTGTTGTTGTTACTTTTGTTTCTTATCATAAATTAAATCTCAGAGCTGCTCTTAAAAGCATTTTGCTCCTGGAAAGCAGAATGGAGTATAGAATCTGGCTATATATTTCATCTGCATTTGATTGTCACAAACAAAGAGGGGAGGGTGGGCATTTTTAACACATTTTTAGAGATCAGTCTAGACATTTATTCCAGCCATATGACAAAACTGCATTTAATGCTCCTAGAAACTTTGCATCAACGAATAAAAACTCAGATAAAAAAATGTGATATGTTCCACCAAATTCAAGGGAAATAATGTGAAAATATGCCCAAACACTATGCATCAAACCTTGGCCAGCAATCACAAAAGCCCTGATGACAGCTGTTCTCCAGGAGCAGAAGGAATGAAACTAAGTCAGTAACAGCCACTTTGCAAACAACGTAATGCCAACATAGAAAACAACGATGCCAACTAGAGGACTAATCTGTTCTTTTTTGTTAACTCTATATTAAATAGTCTTTCCGCTGTTAAGATGAAGCTACTCTCAACAACCCTCTTCCCTACTGCAACTACAAGAATACAATTACATATTCCATAATGCAGGAAAATGTGCATCGGGCTACATTGTTTCTTAAATAGAATCAGTAGTGAAATACCAGACAAAAACATCTGCTAAGACCAGCACTCTCTGGGAGAAAATCTACACAACCCCTAGGACACAGCCAAGAAATAGTGATTAAGGCATCCAACAAGAGAAGCACTATCGTATTAGTAGTAGACCATTTGCATAACAGCACCAAGATTGACAAAGAACTCTAATACTACTTATCCAGAAGTCTTCTCTATGACACAACAGGCTTTCCTCACGAACAAAAAAAAATTAAATATTAGCCACCTTCCTTACATAGCTACTGCATCATTTGATCACTATCCACACCTTTATGTGCTTTCCCACATAAGGAGTGCATTACAAACTTCTTTAAGTACTTATAATTAACACTAATCTTTCTAATCCAAATATTAGATTATAATATATATTTAAATATCTAAGATATATATGTTTATGTGTATATATATATATAAAAACAAGTAATACCAGCTTCACATGCAGTGTTCCATTTATCTAAGATACATAGGTAACAATTTGTTAAGACATCACCGCCAACAAAAGGGCATTCAGCAACTTGTTAAATCCCTTAAAAAGATCAACAAGTATGCATGTACTTAAAAAAAAAAAAAAAAAAAGGCAACAACAAAACAACCCCCCAAAAAGTTGTGGTTCTCAGAGTGAACGAGAGCATCTGATTTGCTCATTCTAAACTTATGTTATGTTCCTTTCAGGAGAAGAGACCAGATGGACCATGTGTAGGGAAAAAGAGACCGCTTCTTCCCTGAGGAGCTGCTGTGTATCCTAAGGGAAAAGAACACCCCAGAGACAGCAGTGCATCACAGGCCAAAGGATGTGCCCACAAGGAGCTGGGAGTTTTCCTGCAAGTCACGCAGCAAGACTGAAAGATTAAAGGGAAAGAAGCAGACAGCCTGACCTCAAAGGGAAAAGAATGAGCTTCCTCGGGACTAGAGGCAACAAAGAATAGCATTCTGCAATGCAAGATAATTCTATTGCCCGAAGCCAATGTTGTAAATATGCCAGGAACACAGGCTGAATATTGTAGAAACATTTTTGTATCTATTTTCCCTTATGCAACTGCTTTGAATTTCCATATTGCAAAAAAAAACATTCTACATTTTATTTTAATAAAACCCAGTTTCTGGCTGTTTGGTTTTAGCTTAAACGACTTTTAGTCTTCTTTGGGGACCTCACCACACAAGAAGGTCTACACAGATCTACTACTAAGACTCAACAGACTCCAGGACATTCTGCTTTTGATAACCACTGTGTTAGTCTAAAGAATACTTTTATTCAACAAGAAAATTCTTAAGTACAGGGGGAAAAAAAAAAAAAAAAAAAAAGGAGAGAGCAACTGTGATTGCTTGCATCATATAAAAACATCTCGAGTACCACAGTGGTTTTGGACTTCCACAGTGGGATTCATCTCAACATCCAGAGGCCTGCGAGGAAGACTTTTATTGTTCAATGCAAACAAGTATGCGTTTCTAGTATGGGTTTCACCTCATCCTGAAGTACCGAGAGATGTGAAGATAAGGCTGTCAGAAATACAGAAACTTGCAGGTTAGGCCTAATGAATTAATAGTTATTGGTGTAGGAAGGAAAGGAATAAGAAAAGGATTCATCCTGGGAGGCAGGGACTTAAAAACTTTCTGGCATCAAACATACATTATTCAAGGTTCCACTGTGGCAACTGCCTGATGTGATCCTGGCTATATAAACAGACCAGTAAATGTGTAGACAAGTGATTTTGTTCTCATGACAGACATCAGTAAGTCTGGCATTAGACTACTTGCTGCAGTTTTGGCACAGATAGTTTAAAAGGTACATGAGGAATCAATGATCTTAAGTCTAAGAAACCCAAACAGAAATAACTTATCTGGAGAGCAAATATTTCTGGGTGGAGGTAACTATTGAAATGAAACTGTCCAGGGAAGTGGCAGCTTCTCTGTCAGTTGACTGTTAAACTGAAGATCTCAAGTCTTTTGGAAAATTCTGCTTCAGCCAAGCTCTACTTTTATTTCAGTCAAACATACATAATTGCACTCAGCAGAGGAATAACTGGATGAAATGTAATAGCTTATTTTATATAGATAATATCTCTTGATAATTGAATAGTCCCTTCTCTCTTTAAACTCCATCAATCTGTGACAAACTGGGTTTTGGAATTGTGGAATATTAAATTAAAAAATTTAATGGACTATATTATTTGCCCACATTAATAATCAAATTCATATTATTTTTAAACTGTTCTAAATAGTGTTTACATTATTTCCAAATAATTGAAAATTCTTACTGTTTTTTCCTTTTACTACAGTATTTTGAAGGCTCATGCTTTACTACTGATGTTCACACAAGCAGATCGCAGCTTTTTTTGGAAAAGAGATACTTGTTTAAGGTGGTATATTTAGTTAATTCAACTGTTTTCTTATGACTGTTTACAAATGAGATACAAATTGCCATTGCAGTCCTGTTGGGAACAGAGTTATAAATATAATAAGCTTACAGACAGATTTTACTGAATTTTTAACACTTCCTGGATTAATCTTGTTCAGCATGAACAAAACTCATACAGAATGTTTTAGTATAATTCAAGAAGTACTTCAACAATGGGGAGGCCAGAAGATCAACAACAACTGAAAATATAATTCCAACACATCTTTGAACAACGTAATAATGACAGTGTAATTAAAGGTAATTTCTATCTGAAATATTCTGTTAAATTCTAATTACAAAAAGAAGTGACTTTTCAGAATGAGAATTAGTCCTGAAATTAAGATATTACCCAATTTTAAAGTAATTCCAATTCTATAATATCCCAATGATCAATGTAACTTATATTCTAGTATTTATGAAAGGCACAATCAGATACCTAAAATAAATATTTTAAGGGTTTTTTAATGGCTTTGTTATATGTACAAATATGCAGATATAAGCATATATAGACAGATGTAACTGAAAAGCAACAACTGGCAGGCAGGACCCAGGTCTTCTGATTACAAAAATGAAAATATATCAAGTTAAAGGGTCATACTCTAAGCTATAGTGACATAAACTGGATATATACTTTGTCCCATGAAATACAAGTAATAATTTCATGTTCATGCTTCAGACATGATATTTTAGCCCACATACCAGTAATTTATCCTAAGAGATTTTTAAGAAGTATATCCGTAGCTTAGTTAAATCAATCCATAATCCTTACAACACATATGCAGAATCAACTAATACAAGTACCTTTCCTGATGACCCAAATCAGACAGAAATTCATCAACGCGTCTTTGCAGTTCACTTCCTTCTAGATTTTTCAACTTCTTCAGTTCACTCTGGAGGAAAAACCAAAGTTCCTTAGCCCCATTTTCAATCCTCCTCCTCAATATTTCATGGTCTTTTCCAAGGCCTCCTATTAAGAAAAAAAAAAAAAAAGCATAAAAGCATCAGCACTTGTAGCTGAATTATTTGTTAAGAAATCAATACATTTGTGATATGGAATACCAAAACTTGTTTTAGAAGTAAAAGAAAACTTATCTACCAACCATCTCCTGTCCGCTTCTTATAGTTTTCTATCTGTTCTTTGGCCTTTAAAAGTTGCTCCTCTAAAGCATGTACCTTTCCTGCAGCTGGTCCTTGATCAATGGGACCATCTGGTATCCTAGGATATAGAAAATAAAGAAATTATATGACTTACAAAATATAATTGTTTTTTGATAAATTATTTGCATTAACAGTTCAGCTTTCCTGCCATTTTTGTTCCATACTGTTTTTCTTATAAGCCTTTTTGGCATTTTCTTAAAACCAGAAGAAATTAAACATATTAACATAAATAAAGAATTTTAAACCTCAATCCCATAGGAGAAAAACAGTTCATAACAGAGCTATAGCACACAGATTCAACCTGGTGTTAAACTGTGCTGTTTACAAGACCTCCACTCACTGACAAGACCAGTCCTCAGCTCTACTTGTGAAAATATTATTTGCAGCAGCTTAACTCAGACCATTTGCTGGACTGACTGGCACACAAGCAAAGCCTAATCCAGGGATGTGCCTTCACAAGAGTCAATTTCTGGCTACTTTTTATATTCACACAGGAAATACATTCTAGACTTGAATGCTGGCCATATATCCTTAGAGGAAAAGAACTCCAGCACTGGAACTTCACTTTTAAGTCAAGTCTTCCTACATATTGGCACGAGAAGATTTCAGTGTATTTTCTGGACTCAGAACAAGATCCTAGCTTCTTAAATGTACCATTGTGATAATTTTTTTAATGACAACTCTGGTATTCTAAACTGCTGGTCACCTAAAACATCACCAGCAACTGTAACATCCATTTGTGAAATTTCTGGTATGTGAGCACAGGAGAAGCATTGAAATATGTATCCTGAAATCTATAAGCCATAAATTAGCCATGAGGGTATTACTGAGGTTTGATCATCATTTCAGCTTGAATCCACATATTAATAAACTGAAATTATTACAGTATAGAAATTTGATGGATCTTCTGTTCACCTCACAAATTAAAATTTAAAGCAGGGAAAATAAAACCCCCTTTCATCTCGAGAGAAATGACACTTCTGGTAGATCCAAGGGTTAAAAATTATTCCACCTTTTATAAGACTTTTGTAAGAGCTGACCCTGAAAAGGAAAAGAGGAAGCACGTGTGTAATGAAAAATCTTGAAAACTGTAAAGAATACAGAATTCTTGCAGAACATGAAGATGATTCTTCATTTGTAATGGAGTAGGAGCATAAAAAGAAAGGGATATTCTCTCCACACACACATACACAGAGTTTCAAGGCACCATACGGGGAGACCCCTTGCCAGACAAAAGATGCCTCTAGCATAGAGAAGATAGTGGTTAGAGGGAGTATCTTCACCCTAAATCAAAAATGACAGCATTGTAAAGATCCTAGTGAGATGTCATTAACTTTAATGTCTCTCAGATCTGGAAAATTAAATACCAATAAAAATTTAGGAACTGATGAAAAGTCCGTTTTCACTGGAACATTTCAAGGGAATAAATACCTAATGTGAGCATCAGAAAGGTATATCACACAAAGCATAGCATTTAAGCCTCTTTTTTCAGAAGGGAGTGGGAGAGGTGGAAGAGGAAGCTACAAAACCTGACAGAAATGTAGTAAAAAATTCTGCACTCTTAAAGCTCCCTATTGAAAGCAAATTAGGGATAATTGAATTATTGCAAAATATTTATTTGTGTTTTAAAGCTACCATGGTAAATAAAAAGGAATTATCAATAACTGGTCATATATCTGCTTTTTTATGCACTGAGGGAAGAAGCATGACAAAGCTGAGGAAAATACTCTAATCTTAAACATGCGCACTCCCTGAATATACTCCCTCTGTAGGAATGTACAGTATGATACCATGTTGAGATACAATACTGTATTGCCATGTACAAGACAATACAAACAAACGTTTTAAAAAAAGCATATCGAAACACATTTGAGGTCTTGCACTAGTTTAAAACCACAAGGTTGAAATATATTTGTGATCTGCCAACTTGGTAGCACAATTTGGATTGTGACAGGACAACTAACCACAAAATTACCAGGAAAAATGGAATGGCTTATCTTGCTTAAGTCACATTCCCTAAAGGCAGAATTTGTGAAGAACAATAAGGTAAAAGGATACAAATTCATTACCATAAGAAATCTTCAGACAGCACACACATCCTCTGAACACAAGCAAAGTCTGTTAAAGTAGCAATTACAGAATCCTACAGAAGGATGGTTGTGGATGATATGAAAGAAGCACAATAATTCTGACCATTTGATACAATTAAGATTTTAAAAAAGAAAAGTACATGCCATTTAACATTCAACTTGCTTTGGCATATTGCAATAAAAACATTTACTATACTTAGGTTGTTAGACAAAAGGAGCTAGGATGGGAGTGGGGGGCATTCTCCTAACTCCTAAGCTAGTTGTTTGGACTTTCAAAACTTACATCATTTTAGGATAAAACTAAAATAAATTATTCTTTTTGCAGTTTTGTCTCTACATCTATTACCTCATCAGACTTGGAACTGCTGTCTTCCTCACTTTCATCCAGTCTCAAAATTAAGGAAAAGGTTCTTCTCTGCAACCAGCACAGCTTGCTTGTTACTGCCCTCTACAAGTACATCAACTGAGTTGGAGATAAGGCAACATTTGAGGGAGAAGTGTTTGAATTAAAATCCTTATCTATACTCATGGCATCATCTATGTAGGTAACTTTTAGTGCAGAATATCCTAGGAATAACGCATACTTATGAATAAGAATGCCTGTTGAAAAACATATACATAAATTTTCATACCAAAATAACTCCTGACGAGTGACTTGCTCCTTAAAATTTGAGAAGTGAGTTTAAAGTTTATCTAAACTATTATGATTCTAATCAACAATAAAAGAACATGTCAGTAAGCATCTAGCATGGAATACCCTTCACTTATTGCTATGATGACATTGTAAATTAAGTTATAAATACAAAATAAAATTATAATCCACTTACATGGGCAGCCATGATAATACATGAAATAGTGGTTTTGTTTGAATTATTTTTCTCAATATTTACAAGGTGTGATTTTTACATAGTGTTTCCTACCATTTTATACTAATATGAATTATCTTTTCCATAATGAACTCATATCAAATAAAGATATTACTGTATAACTTTAAACATCAAAAAGATTATGTTGTAGAAATAACCAGTTTCTGCTTTGCCCTTTGTTTAATAATCTAGCTACACTTAAAGACAGAAAAAAGAATTCTGTGTACATCATCCGTATTACTGAGGCCACTTTTTTGTAACCTTCAGGTAACATAGAGGGGCAATGGCAAAGCAGCAATCTCTAATCTGAATCTCTGAAGGCAAAAAGAACCACTCAAAAATTAATTGTAGTGATGTTCAATTTAGCTGGAAGAACTGCCATACTGTATAAAATAATTGTAAAAATATTTTAAAACAAAAAAATAAATTATAAAAACATTCTAACCTTTTCCTATTTCCAAGGTATTTAAAAGGTTACACTAATTTATCAGCAAAAGGAAAAACGTAAGATTTCACAAGTTCACAGCCAAATATTTTCTCATTCTTTCATTTATATCTTTCCAAGTTCTTTCTATGGAGCTGCAATGTATATATCTAACTAAAGCCACATTATGATTGATTGGCTTCTCTTCTTTCACTTTTTTTTTCCCCAAGAAGAAAACAATGTTTAATTATTAATGACCACTAACACAAACAAACAACAAGAATGTAAGTTGTCACTTCACCCTTCTAAGATAAAACCTCCTCAGTATATAAAACTGAAAGAAAACACTCAATGTTACCTGCAAATAAAGAGTGAGCAGCATCCCTTATCAATTTAAGTCAGCACAGCTCTGATCAGTGCTGATCTATATCCGCTGAAGATGTGTCCCTTCCCTTAATTCAGAATTGCACAAAAACCAATAAAGAGCGCAGAGATGCATACCATGTTGTTCCATGATTTTCCTCCCTCACACATTGGCCTGTGCAATACCCACAGCTTCAAACTTGAGACACTTTAAATACATGTAATAGAAAACAGTACTTTAAAATAATATTTAAATTTTTATCAACCCAAAGCTATTCTTGTATCTAAGTCCCTTTCAATGCTTACTACAGGCTTACTGGGCCCAACAACTGCCCTAAGTAATTGATTGAAGTACTTTAATAGATTTGTTTATGATAACTGATCCTGAGTTTGGATTCTATACTAGCCTCAGTGCCATCTACATTAAAGCAACTATAGTGCTCTTCCAAAATTATAATCTTACCTCTTCTTTCCGAAGCTACACTCAGAACTATGAGAATAATGTCTAGAAATACTGGCATTTGGTTTTATTTGTTTGATTACATTTTGCCCTTTTCCACTTCTGTTCTACTTTATAACACACGATCATATTCAGATTAAGAAACAGGTTATTGAGTTTATTAAAAGAACTGCAGGTTCTACAAAATGTAATATTTAATAGACTGTAGGAAGTAAATATATACATAATGTGATGTATTAGTAATATGAACACAATATAAATATATTTGAAAAGATTCTCTACTTCCCTGAAGAGAACTCTGAAATTACTGGCTCCTATACTGCTAGGTTTACCTTCCAGGAGAGGGTAGCACTAATACACCATAAAAGATAAAAATTTGACTATCACCCAGCAAAGAAGCACATGAATACTACGAACCTTTCATGTATTGCAAGAAAGGATGTCTAGCACACAGGTGAAGGCATATGCACAACTTTTCTGGTTTCCATTTAAGAAAATCAGACATTACAAAAACAGTATAAGCTCTCCTCCTTCTAAAAGCCTTATATCACCTAGACGCAACAGTGACAGCCTTCAGCAGTCGTGTCATAATCATACTAGTAAATAAAATTTTCAGGTAGAACTACGTTACAGGCAAACAATGAAACAACGTTATGTAATACTTTGATTTGATTATTACTCCCTGTCAAGTACAAAAGTTATAGTAAAGATTTCCCTTTGTGCTTTGAGACCTATAACTTCTGTAATAAGTGTTCTTGAAAGGGCTCCTCCAATTCTACTGGGTATAGAATAGTAAAATAACAATCTACAAAAAACTCAGCTTTATTACTATTTTGTACTAATGGGATCTAGGCTGATTCTAAAATGAAACCAGATTTGCTCACACAATATTGTTTATAAACATGTAATGACTATGGTAACTCTCCAAATCTCATTATACCACAATATTCATGCACATAATTTCTAAAACTCAGGCAATACAAAACACCTTTAATTCCATTTATCTTCTGCATCACTAATACACATCTGTGCCTCTTCATAGCCCACAAGTAAGGTTTTTACAAAGCATTACATTGGCAAAAGAAAAACTACAGTAACTTCTCACCCAAGGCTTTTCAAATGCACTGTAAACACTAAGTGGTGCCTGAAGTCATTTCAAGTCATCAGAAGTGCACCACAAAAGTGTACTGAGTTCCTAAAGGAATATTTTTATTTCAGGCAATTTTCAAAAAGATGTGACTCTTCCAACTTGCACTATTGCAAAGGTACATATTAAAAAAAAGTATCTCAAAATAACCTCATCAAAAATCCTTAGAAAAATATGACCTATCCTTAACCGATATGGGTAATAAATTACAAATATTAAAAAGAAAAAAAAAATCAGAAGAACATTATGTAGTTTGTGAAATCAAACATACAAATGTTGGGAAAAAAAACAAAAAAAAAACCCAAACAAACAGACCTCTTACTGCCCTAAAACCTTAATTCTAGTCCTCATGCATTCTGGGTGAAAAGAAGCAACCACGGGAAAAATTACAAGATCAAATATGATTTAAGTATCATAGAGCAAAAAAGGGCTAAGCAAGATTTTATAAAGCTTTGTCACAGATACGACATTTCTCAACTTTTGAATAGTTGATTTTGTATGCACATAAGGTGTGTTTCATAAGGCATGTTTTTGGTTTTCTTTTTTTGTTGTTGTTATTGCCTTTGGGGATGAGGAGCTGCTACATAAACTGGCAGAAAAAGAGCATTCAGATCTCGGAGTGGAAAGATCACTTGTTGTCACTGTATGCTGGCATTCATGGATGGCTAGATGAAACTAAACACAGCCCAGCTCCTATTTTCAACCATCCCAGAGGACTGACACTTTTCTCCGGTGAGAAGAAAGTCAGAGAAGTCACAGGAACCCATTGTAATGGGAAAAGCTAGGCGATTGAAATGTATTGTATTGAAATGTATTTTACCATATAACTAAGGTCCCAATGTAATTAAAGATTAAATACCAGTTTTCTCTAATTTCAAAAAGGGAATTTTTACAACAACTTACACTTTTATTAAATTACTGAATTCTTATAACCATACCTGCTTTCTGTCCCTTCCTCCCTGTCCTAACTAGCTATTATTAATGGCACAGCCACATATTATGGTAAGTTTCTACCATTCACAAAGCTTCTTTTCCCACTAAGATAAATTCTGTTAACTTGGAGCTTTTTACCATCCAAAAGTTTTATCTAATTATGTCAAAATACTTGAACTTGTGCAGTTAATCAGGCGCCTGTTTATTGTTAAAAATTTTCCAGGTAGGCACTCTCATCTTGTTTAAACTCCTCCCAAAGTAACCTTAAGTTAGAGTTATTATTGAAACATGCTTGTATTCATGCATTAGCTTAACCCTGTTGCGTGCCATAATACATTGTATATCTTCACTGCAAAAAGTGTGCTGCTTTTCTGTAGAAATAAAAACCCCCTCTAGTTCTCTAGATACAAAATCTTAGTGGAGAAGGGCAGCAAAACCAAGTTTTTATCTCAGTGTAACAAAATCCAACTTGGCAAGGTTTCCCTTTACAAGCTACACTGATGTAAAGATTGTCATCTTAACCACTCAGATTTCACAGCCAGTATCAGTAATTAGACAAAATTTCCAGCAATTAAATAATATTCAAATAATAGCTACAGCCTTTCTGCCTTTGATCAGTAAAACCTAAAACAAATTATGTCTTCACTGTAAGATGTTAACTGGAGCAAAAGTAATCTTTTCTGTCTAATTCTAATTCAATTTCTGAAGTTAAGAAATGTTTTGTCTCTTTAATATATGTTCGTGGCAGCAGTGATCTCTTCTAGGACACAGATACTAAATCCATGGACTGTTGACTAATGCCTCATTTTAAATAGCCATATTGCTATAAAACTGTAAATGAGAAGATTTTAAAGCTAACAATTATTTTTAACACCACTTGTTCTGTCTGGCAAACAAAGAAATGAGATACTGAAATTCCATATCACATTTATGATTTAATACCTTAATGATGCAGGTTGACCAGGATATTTCTCAAACCTACTTGTGAAGTTTCTATAAGAAGAGCATCATGGATTTTGCTCAATAAAAATAATGAAAAGGCTCTACATTGTGATACATCACTTCCTTCAAACTCTAGTACTTCACCAATCTCAGATCACTTCCAGCAAAAAACTATGCCTGGATATCTTCCAGTCCCAAGCTGGCTCATTTCTGGCCAGCACTGACTACTGAACCTGGAGATATGTTGCTGATCAAATTGGCATTTAAAGTCATTTTAGGCTTTCTCATGCAAGAGTTTCAGATTCTCCTGTGGTTACATACAACCACTTTGAAGAAAGGTCTCAGAAATATTTTTCAGCAACATATCCATAAAAAAGAAGCTGAACAGAGTCCAGTTAAGACAGTTTTGGATCACCTAATCTATTTCTAGAAACTTGCTGTTTCAATTAACTGAAGCATAGAGAAGGAATGTTGGAATGTTCTATTCTAACATGTTTAGATTAGAACTAAACTAATGTTTTTATTTCTATAAATCATGGGAAATTATCAACAGTATAAGCTATTATTTAACACTTGGCCACTGAAAATGTAATATTTATCTGAATATAGATAGGTTAGGGAAACAGAGAAAGGTGTTTAGAAAAATCATCACTGCCTAAAATATAGCTTAGCCTGTATCTATGCATCTCCTGTCCCTATTGCCTCCTTCTTGAGAGGAAAAGAGTCCCCTGTCATAAGTAAAATCAAGAACATTTACTCTCTTCTAGTCACTGTGTAATTTGAAGTGGTTATATTTCAATGACTGTCCAATACATCACATCACCATTTATTCAAGTCAGCCAAACATGGGGGGCTAAAAGCATGGAGGGTGGTAATCTTTACATTCAAGTCCAAATATTTCCCCCTCTGAGGCAAGAAACCCTAAGGTTGACTATTGTTGTCTAATATTAAACGAATTTAAAGAGATCGTATTTTATTCAAATATAGGATCTTGCTTAAGTTTCTTCATAGCAGCATACTCTACGTTACACCATTTCGTCAACAAAAATATGTCAAACTTTTTGCCAATGCAGTTGTTATCATACGTTAATAAATTGAGCGTGGAGAACCACAGACCTCTCAGCCATTTATGGCCATATTACTCAAGGTGAAGATTAACTATGCTTAGTGTAGAGGGCACTTTGGTCAGCAGCATTTCTCCACCTCTGTGCAGCACCACATGAATACAGAGGTACTTCTTAAGGGCTGATACATTCAAAATGAAGACATCTCTTTTTCTAAGCTAAGAAGCCTCGTCAGCATGCAGCCATTATCTACAGTGCATTCCAGAAAGCAGAAACAGAGTGCAGTGAAAAGAGATTTCAGTAAGGCAGGGAAGTCAACCCAGCCACCAGACCAAATACCCCTGGCTATGCATGAAAGAGAGAGAATGCACCAGAAAAAAGGTTAAGAGGAAAGGTATTCATTTCACTGCTACAGAGTACCTATGTGTAATTTCATTAAAATAAAGGGGAGAAACAAACTGACTTAAAGATAAGGTAACAAGAACAGAACTAGAACCATAAAACACCCTAATAAGGTAAACAGAGATTTGTGCAATTCCATAATTTTTTCTATGATTTATGAACCAAAATAGCAAGGTAGAAGATCCAAAATGGCATTTTCTCCTAAAGGGTATCAAAACGCAAGTCCAAAATCAGTTTCGCATTGCCAAGCAAGAACCACCCAAAAGACATGAAGAAGACTCAACTGCCAGTACCCCTTGCTCTCTATGTTCTACACAGGTGATACTGGCCAGACCACTACTACACACATGCCCTGGTGCATGTGAGTATGTAGTTGTGAAAGAGACAGTAAGTGAATTCAGCTCACTTAGAGATTTTTAAAAATAAACATCACCCTCCCATTCTGTAAAATCTTGTATGGAGCTTTGCTCTTCTCTAGCTTCTTACAACATATGAAGCCTCTGCACTTGTCCTCACGACCCATCAGGACTTCTGGGTTGTGTGTGGTGCTGTCCACAAACTTAGGTCCAATCTGACTCTGGTGCACATCCTGCCTAAGAAGCTCTCCCTTGCAAGTTCTTAGGAAAGGAAATACCAGAACTCTGTGTTAAAAGCTATCTGTCTAAAAATGGAAATGTAAACACTTTAAATTGTACTTGTACCCATCTATAATGTAATAAATAATTAGAAAAAGGGAGATGATCCTACTATTTTACAAGTATTGCTACAAGTTTAGCAGCAAGGCAAGGAAAAAAAACTTAGTTAAAAGAATTTATATAATGTAGCACTCTACTACAGCTCATCTTCAGCAAGTCCATGTTTAACTTCAACAAGCTGTACAGATGTTTTCAGACTTCTAAAATGAGCTCCTCCAGTTACTGCATGCAGAAGTGTAGAAAAGTCACTAGCTGTTCTAACTGGTTTGAACATCGTAATAATTGCACTTGTTTGAAATTAGCATTGGAGGAGTTAATCACCTGCAGAACTCTGTTATTGTGACAGTAACACTTGGACACCATTAAATAATGGCTGTTAAATAATTACTATATTACACCAAATGGACTAATTGGTAAATGTACATTATTTGTTTAAAGGATTTGCAATATATTTTCAGTTAGTTATAGCACTGATTAAAACACTTACCCATACTTTTAAATGTTAAACATGATTTTACAAAAAAAAAAAACAACCCACAAACAACCCTTTCAATTTAATTTCTGATATTTCATATTTCAACCATTTTCTGACAAGTTTTAATTACTTTTAGATCCTACCTGAGAGATTCTGCCATTCGCCTTAAGTCTTCATTTTGCTGCTTTAAACGTTCAAGTTTAGCAAGTATCTTGGATAATTCACGACTAGAGTGATCTGGGTGCTCACTGTCTCGTACCAGGTGTCCACCAATATAAAAGAGTAAAGTTCCCCAAGCAAAGAGGATGAGCATAATCCAACGCCAGGAACCAGTCCATGGCCGCATTTTCAGAAGTTCAATTCACTCCAGAACTGCTACTGCTCACAAAATAACAAACATTTTAAGTCCTTAGCCTGTACAAAAGTGCACAATTTCAGTTCCTCTGCTTCACCACATTGTACCGGAGAAAAGTTATTCTCACTCTTTATCTTACTCCAACTCCTTAGAGAAGATCCTTTTGGAGCTGTACATAGAAAGCATTAATATCACATCATTCTTCATTTATATTCTGTGAAAAGAATAAAAAAGATCTGAAATTATAATTCTGATATATAAAAATATATTGGATTGCAATTAAGCCAAATGTATTCTCATTAACATTGAGGAATGACGATAGACAATATTACTACATTCTATCAAGAAGAAAAAGAAAACAGCTTTTAACTTTCCACAAAAAATATGCTGAGTTCAAGAATGAACCATATAAAGAATATGCCATTAATTCTGAGTTTGAAATGGCCAGAAGAAATGCTACTTTTTATAAGAGAAATATTTACCAATTCATGTTTCATGTTACATATTAAAATAGTTCAAAAATCATTCCTTGGTAACCAATAATCTCCTTTACTATCAACAAAGAGCTTTTATTCAATTACAAATTCATCTTCATTTTTTTCACTTTTATGAACTCTCTTTGCCATTTTTATAATGGCTCCCACCCTGTTACAGAGAGTTATCTGCATTCTAACAATATATTCTACTATTTGCAAGTAGATTGGCCTGGAAGCAGCTGTAATACCAATTAAGCAACTTGCAAGCACTGCAAAGAGTGTAAGCAATAATTTCTAAACAAACAATCCACTGTATATCTTACTCTCAAACTTATAGTGGCCTCTGAAATGTCCATCTAAAATTAAACCCAAAATTTTACTTCTTGCTTAAAAGTGCAAGACAACACAACTTCTCTCTTTACCATTCCACTGTACTTGCTAAAACAGGTAAGAACACTGAACATTTAAGAGGTAGAAAGGAGGGGGATTTCAAGTAGACTTCTGTGGCACTGCTATACTCGCACATTTGTGAGTAAACCTAATTTTTAGAAATGTTTTTCTTCTGCTTTAAAACTATCAAACCCATTTTCACAAGTGTTATTACTAAACTATAAAAAAGCAAAAAAATGCTCCAAAGGTAATACCTTCTTTCATCTAAAAAGACTGCACCATTTAAAAAAAATGCAAAATCACCTCAACTCATTTTCTACTTGGCAAAACATCATTCAACGAGTGTAAGAATCTACTTATTCTATCTAGAACAGATTTTAAGATTTAACCAATCAGCATGTCCAAAATCTTCTTAAGTACTTCTCACCTCTTTTCCTTTCTCTGCAATGTAACATTTCTACTTCTTCTTTTGTAGAAGGCACATATATGCCATTTATACTCAATTTCCAAAATAACCTATATT
Source organism: Haliaeetus leucocephalus (assembly GCF_000737465.1). Taxonomy (NCBI): domain Eukaryota; kingdom Metazoa; phylum Chordata; class Aves; order Accipitriformes; family Accipitridae; genus Haliaeetus; species Haliaeetus leucocephalus. Next base: position 4,328,676 of record NW_010973132.1, on the reverse strand, counting down.
TCCAACTCTCAAATCTGTAAATTTACCATATTTCCTCTGAGATGCTATCCACACCCACCTTCTCCCAACTTATGCTTCTCTGCTTAATCCTTCTTCCACCTTAACTTCTTTTTCATTTCATTTAGGTTTTTTTATTCTGTTCCAACTTATTTCAAGTTTAGGGAAAAGACTTCCCAATTCACAATAACTTCCAAACTCACCTAGGCATGGAGATATGCCTGGAGCATGCACTTCCAAATAAAAAATTCTAACATAGTATTATAAATGCTGAAAAATTTCTCTAGTTATCTTGCAGAAGAGTTTTTGTTTGTATATTTTTGAAAGAGGCAGAAAAATCCACTAACGAATTCCACTAGGAGCAAGCCATTTTCTACAGATCTCTAAGAAAGCTTTATAGAACTTCTGCTTTAGCTTGGCAAAAGCATGGGACTGCCTTCAGGAAGATAGTGGTTTCAACACTCTTTACAGATCACAGCACAAGTAAAAAGAACCCACATTATATGAAACAGAATAGGCCATGCCCAACCCACAGAGGATTGTTGCTATAAGCAAAGCAAGCCTAGTTACTTGCAGGAACGATTAAGATAAAACCCTGATGGACTGACGTTTTAGGTTTAAGTGGCAAAGTGTATTCTTGTATCTATACTACCGATCACCCAGAAAATGGCTGACTGTGGCTGCAACACACTAAGTGAAATCACAAAGTCTGCGAAGGCCGAAGAAAGAAAAAATAATATGAGACTTCATATATTCCTCTACTGATTGGGTAAACACATTATGCTGGGAATTGTGATGAGAATAAACAGATGCTACAGACATCATAAAATTACTGCTTAAGAGAAAAGGTACTATGAAAAACTCTTGACTTAATCATAAGCAGTTTGCAGAACTCGGATCAGAAAGTTTCTGCTGGAGGACCACTTTGTAACAGTCTGCATAATATACTCAGATACAATCTCCTTCTAGGAGCAACAAAGTAAAAAAAAAAAATCACTACAGCTGTGATTAATTTCAAGAAGAGGAACTATTTTAAAATAGAAGTGGACTCCGTGCCACCTGGAAAGATACCATGTCTTAATTAAAACAGCAGGTAAAGGTAAGTATTATAATTAGCAAAGAAAGTATCCTTTTGCAAAGGTACAAGCATGATCAAATGATTAAATAGGTAGGACTGTAAATTCTGGTGCATTAAAGACATAAAAATTAATACTAAACCTTTTATCCAAAGTAGATAGCTTACTATACACACCAAGATCAACAAATGATGAGAGTATCTAAGAGTTGTTTAGAGTACTTTGCAAGGAAAATATTGACTTTCTTTTTTTCAACCTGTTTTTCATAACACAGGAGCTTAAGTAGACTCACAAATCAGGTACCTTTATAAGAGGAAGTGTTGGTCTGTCTCAACAGTGTTAGTAGAACAGGCTATCAAACAAATCCACAAAATTAATATAACAAGTCGTCAGGAATAGATGGTATTCTTCCAACAGTTCTAAAGAAGTTAAAGAATGCAATAGTTTAATTATTAACAGTATTATGTAACCTCTCACTTATAATCACCTTGTAGCAAAGGAACGGAAAATGAAAACAGTGAACTGAATTCTTTGTATGGGCTACAGCAGGGTTCCCTGAAACTACAGGCCAGAAAAAAATTATATCCATGTCAGACAAACTGGCAGAAATAATAAGAAGATGAAATAGAACTGCAGACATAAGGATTAATCTAATCAAAGTAAAAAAAGTACTAACATGGCTTTTGGAAATTTAAATTGTGCCTCATAAATTTATTAAAGTTCTTTTGAAGATGTAAACAAACACTCAGGCAAGAGAGAACCAGTTCTAATTGTTACGCAGTTGATGTAGTCAACATGCATTTCTAAATGGCATTCAACAAGGTCCTCAAAAAGCTTCAAAGAAACTAAGGCGCATGGAAGAAGAAAGTTCATCATGTGAGTCACCACCCCATTAAAAGAGAAGAAACTTACAGCAAGACTAGGCAATCAGTTTAAGGGGAAAGAATGATCAGGGACCTCACTGGGACTCATGGTAGAGTTTATACAGTTTAATATATTCATAAATGATTTGGAAAACAAGGTGAAAAGTGAAGTGAGGTAACAAAGTCTGCACATATAGCACAAAAGCTGATAGCAATGAACTGAAGGACATCAAGACAATGTCTGATGAAGAAATAAAATGAAAGATGAAAAATCAGTTTATATCAGTGTGTAAAGTTGTGTATAGATGACCTTTGAATCATTATCCATCAGGAATGGACTTTAGCTGTGACAGGTAATTCTATGAAATGTCAGCTCAGCATTGGACAAAAAGCAACCAAATCCTCACAGGTTTTAAAAACAAACAAACAAATAAAACCAACCAACACAACAAAAAAAACCCACAAACATAAACACAAACCCAAGAATCCCAATAATAAACCCCAACAGAAATCATTACCATTATGTCATCGCATAAAAACACTGTGTTAGGGCTTTGATTACTTCATATCATTCTGATTGAACCAACTCAAAAAGATATGGTAGAAATAGAATTGACACAGAAAAGGGTTACGAAAATTAGCAGAGAGAGAGAGAATGGCCTTCAGTAACTATGAGTGGCTAAATGGATTAGTAGAAAGGACAACTCAGGAATTAATATGGCAAATCTATAAAAAACATTAATGGCATAAGAAAGTAAACAGGTTATAATTGTTGTTACTTCTAGTACAAGGGAATAACAAGTAAAACTTTCTGGTTTGAATAGATTCAAAACAAAAGAAGGTATTTCTCAAAATGTGCAATTCCAGTCTGAAACTCATTTTGTTCAAACACTGTAGGTGTTAAAAGGTTACATTTCAAAGGCCATTAGACCATTTCAAGGAAGATTAAAATTCATCAAAGGCTACCCACAAAGATACCACCCAATACTGTCAGAAACCCAAGTCCCATATTGTTGGAAACTAGAGAATATACCAGGGTAGTATCACCACAGTATCCTGGTTCTTGCAGTTATCCCTAGACATCCACTACAAGCCAGTCTTGGAGATACATCAGTCTAGATAAGCCTTTGATCTGATATGGTGTGAATACTTTTACATATTTAAAATGTTAAACAAACAATATTTCAAATGTTACTAAAGGTTTTGTGTTATCAAACACAAAAAGACCACATTTTAAAAGGACTAACTATCCTACATTTACTTCATAAAAACAAATTTTAGAACTCATTATTAATAAAAAAGTAACTGCTTGAGTGTTTGGTTTAAAAGGATAAATAGAAACGCGGACAGTAGAAATATCAGACAATCTTTCTGAGGATGAAAACAGAATGATAGCTTCGTGAAGTACTTGTCTGTGGTTCTAAGATAAGATTGGTCAAGTACTTCTGGCTCTCAAGAGCTCATAAAATTTGCAACTGTATACAGCGGGAAAATAACTAATACCATTTTTATTTACATCACTGTACATCTCAAGCAATTCATGGTGTACAGTAGTTATTCTGAAGTACATTGTTCTTGCAGCACCTTCACATTGCTTTTACGCAAGTGATTTTAAAGTACTGACACTTTAATAGTAAACTGGTTTTTACTTCCTGAAAATAAATAAAAATGTCTAAAACAATGAATAGACTTAACGTTTTAAAGAATACAGAGTTCTGAAACTCTCTTAAACATTTTATATAATATGCAAAAGATAGCATGTTTTATCTGATTCCTATGAATCTCTGATGATATCATTGTTCTTTTTATAAGTTAGGTCACAGTACAGTTAAATATAAAATAAAGATGCCAAACTATCAGAATAAATTGGAAGAACATTTTGAACTAACATTAAATAGCCTGTAGCTCAAATGTGGTGTATCTAATTATACATGAGTTCTAACTACTCTTAACTATTGGCTTTGTACTGTAATGTACCTTTTACATCTTTTCTTCCTTTTCATACTGTTCTGGGAATGCAAAATGTCAAAGTATTTCAGTATTTTAGAGTTCATACAAGACCTTTAAATAAATTAAATTATAATAAATAAAAGACTAGCAGAAATAAAAGAACAAATAGGGAAACAAAAAGTAAAAATTATCACATTTTTAAAACTGTTGAATTTCTACAGCTTGTACCAGGTTTCTGAAAAACCTTCACAAGCAGATGTATACCACAGATATCTGCCTGACAAAGTCAAGATGTAATGTCAATATTTATCCTTCTTTAATTTTATATAGCTGTTTATGAGTTTTCATACTGTAAACTAAGCTCAGGACTGCCAAGACTGGAAGTATGAGCCTGAAGTTAGAGAAAACTCAGCAGCAGCCCACAAACCCAGTAATACAAACTTGAGATGAATCATAACATACATGGTCATTAACATCATCAGATAATGAATATCAAAATAAGAGCCCACCAAACTTAAAAGGTGTGGGAGAGCATTACCAATAAATATATTTTATTAAGCAGGAAACAGGAAAAATCTAAATAACAATGATTAGCATTATTATTAAATTATGTTGTTATGTAGTGAAGATCCTTTATCTAAGAATACTATGTTACATTTATTTTACCAGAGGAAGCCATGTATTTTAATTTACTAGTTATCCCCTGAGATTTACCGTGATTTCTTGTCTTACGTTTGATTGGATTTATGCTTACCCTTGCATTTTCCAGTGCATAAGCACATCAAAACAAAGAACATTGATAATTAGCTAATCTGCATTTTCTTCCCTGCAATTTTACATTAGTTCTTGTCTCCTTTCTAGGGGATCCCAAGAATGGTTGACTACATTCTTATAACAACACCTTCTAAAATAATGTAATAAGATACCTCTTTAAATCTTTGAAAGGGCTTAACCTGGGTGTTTGGGGTGAAAAAGAATGTATTCCTCTATTCTCCCCAACAGCTCTTGGAATTGTCTCTACAGCAATCTTTCAAGCTAATTTTCTTTTTAAATTCCATCACTACACCCAGTTAAGAGGGTTTCAATCTGATCTCTCAGGGAAATCATCTCCCATTCATAAGAACTCAGCTACTATCCACAGAAATCCCAGTCACAGCACTAATGTAGGTACTAGGCATGGATTGAAAGAGGAAGCTCAGTAGAAGCAGCAGCATACAACAGTATAGTGGCAAAATAAGCTTTAATGCCAGTATCAGCATGGGGCTGGAGATACCACAGCGAAATTGGTAACCTTCAGGGATACTTGAATGTACACTTGTAAAGCCACAGCTTTTAGCTGTCACAAAATAAAGCAGTCTGGACTTACATAAATGGTGGAAAATCTTCCACATATGAATGGAAAGGGTCTCTTGGTTCAATAGGAGACTGAAAATGAAGAGACTACAGACAGCTATGAAATCTTCTCAAAACAATAAGAACCAAATAGATATTGGTGGTAATTAACATCAAGGCTTTTTGTATTTAAATTAGGAGTTTTCTGTCATTCCTTATTACAAACTCCTGTTTCAGCTACTAAAGAAATCAAACCAATATCAGGAAAAAGTTTTGTAGAATAAGAACAAAGTAATGTTAAAAGCAAATGCTAAGTTGAAAGCAAAGTATCACCTACAGTAAGCTGGTTTTCAGGTTTAATTTAATCCTGTAGCTCTATTATAAAAAGTCAATACAAAATACACAGTATTATTTAATGAAGCAAAAAAGTTCTAATAAGTACTTGCTATTATAAATCATTAGGAATACACAATCTTTAATGCATCAGTTGAATGAAAAATAATATTGTGAGAAAGGAAATCAAATTAAAATTTATTTACTGCTAAATGCATAGCACAGAAAATGTGGTTAGTGTCACAAATTTATTTAGACTCCATTAAAGAGAAGACAGAATATTTACATAAAAATAAGGGCCTGCTTCAATGCCCTAATCAGGAAATCAAATTGTGCATACTGCACATGTAAGCCACAGTTGATTGTGAGCATATAAAAAGGTTTTGTTGTCGAATTAACAGGGAAGATTTGGTTAAAAACCATTGCTTCAATGCAATGCAGTGTTTACAAAATGACTAAAGTAAACAGTAAAGAGAACATTAACTTAATTAAAATGATAATAAAAGACTCAAGTGTAGCTCCAACATCATCAGGAGAAATAATGTGCATCCATGTCAAAGTTACTTTGCTATAGCAAAAATGATTAATCAATGAAAAAATAAATACATACTATCTTTCCTCACCTTGCCCCCGTAAGGCCTTCTGGTTATTTTAAAGCTTTAAAAGGTACTTACAAATTAGAAATTTGAGTAGTCCAATACCATCATTTCAAATGAAAGGGCATCTTCCATGACTTAAATAAGATCCTTATTAACTTAGTACTCCCAATATACTTTCATTAACAGCTTCAGTGATGAAGTAGAGATATTCTCCTTGTGTATTTTTGCTTCCTATTCGGAATTATGGCCCCAGAATAGCATCAAGCTTTTTCTTGGCAATGTACAGTTTCAAGTTATTTTAGATTCAGTTCAAAGCAAGCTAAGCAAGTCTACTTTTGGCTCAACCACCTACTGACCTACACTTACTCAAAAAAAAAGTGTACATTAAGTTGAAAAGAAAAAAAATTACTCATGAAGCAAAACTCATACATCGCTACAGCTAATATATACAGCATTATATTTAATGGCAAGTACGTCATCTACAATTCTTTTTTCACAGTACAAAACATGAAATTCACTCCACTGTTAAGGGCTATCAAAATGACTTATCACTAAATGTGAAAGAGTCAAAAAGAATGTTACACTCACTGTACATGCAACTTAGATTGAACCTTCATTAGTTTCACTTTAAAGTAAACTTAAGTAAGTTAAATCAGTATTTTTAAGATTTCACTAACAAAAATTATCTTCTTAGGAAAGCATGGTACTCTAAGTAATGTTAACCTGTTGTGCTCTAATAAAAATAAAATTTAAAATAAAACCAAACCCAACCAACTTTCTGACTCCAGTTCCTATGTAACAATAATGTGATGGCATAGCCTCTGACAAAGGATTAGAGCCTAAGAAATAATCCTTTTAGGATATTAAAATAAAACTAAGGATCAAAGGACAAAAAACAATTAAATGACTCTTTAGTGTTTGATACAAATAAGCAAACATTGCAAATATTATTCATGGCATATACAATGCATTCTTTATGAAGGCTTATATGGTATTTGATTAATGAAACACCATCTTCATAATCTGAACCAGATCATATGGGCAAAATTTCTTCAGTCAAATCCTATGTCCTAGTATTTCAGGTAACCATGTCATAGAAACCTCTTTAAGTTGCATCTAAAAATAAATTGATGTCCTTTCCCCATTACTGGAAGGCTGTTTAAAAAACTCACCCTTCCAATGCTTAAAAGCCTTCTTTAATTTCCAGACTAAATTTATATTTTGCTAATTTATACTTGTGTTTTCTTGCACTAGTATAAACTTAGTTTAGAGAGCTCGGCTACTGCCCTATTCTGTACACAGTAGTGTATCTACAGAAAGCAGCCGTATCCTCTCTCAGACTTACATGCTAGTCTGAGTCTTATATGTTAGCTTACAAGCACTTCACTGCATGAGGCTGACAAATTTTCCACATCCTGCACCAGCTCCCATTCCAATTAAGTCTTTTCAGAACATCAGAAATCAGAATTGTATACATAACACACAAGATGTTGCCAGTGTCCTGTATGAAACCATTACTTGCTTTTTTCTCTTGGACCTGCTTTCTGTGATGCATCCTAGGACAGGATTTGTCTTTTTCATGGCCACATTTCTCTGGCAGTCAGCAACCATTTTGCAAGGACATAATACCTCCAACTCTTTTTGCATCTATATCTCTTCAAAATTATAACCTCCCATCTTATATACAGAAATTCTTATTTTTAATCCTTTTAACTTTGTGTTATTATACTTTATCCCATTCTACCACTCCAGTACCCCAAGTAAAAAATTATTCTTGCACATTTTTCTGACCCTCCCATCATAACACTCCTCTACTTTGTGACCTAAATTTCATTATAATTTATTATCTTTGTGACGTTGTCACTACTGAAAACACCCAAGATGAATAATAGATGTAATCCACTCCACTAATAGTGTCTCTCCTCCAGCATAATACTCTTTCTTGCAGCAGAAGTCACTGTCACTTCATCCCTTCAGCTACTTCCTTTTCCAATGAATGATTCTATTTTCATCCACATTTTCTCTAACTCAATTTATAATTTTCTGTGTGCCAAGAAAATGCTGAAAGGAAGTCCAGATACACAGTTTCTTCCAAACTATGTTTCATTAGGAAATTTACTCTCCCTCATTGAAACAGTAAATAAGTAAACCTAGAATAATCCAGATCAAACAATCTTTGGCAAACTTGTGTTGCATTTATCTCATTTTCCATCTTCATCTAGCTCTACTTTGTTAGTTGTCAATTCTTTCAAAATTTGTCCCCATGCTTTGCATACTGATGTGATCAAGCCAGGGCTGGTAATTATTTCTAATTCTAGCATTCATTTATACTAAACCCAAGAGACTTTATCCAATTTAGTTCCAAACTTTTTAGAATATTGACTGGAAACAATTTAGAAAGCATTTCATTCGCCCATAAGGTTTTTTGTTACCTTTCTTAATATACAAATTATATATTTTTTTTTCAACCAGAGAACAGAAACTCATTCACAGAACATGTATTAATGTTTGGATTTTAAAAGTATCCAAAAAGAAGTTCCTCTAGTTTTCTATTCAAGTTCACTTTTTCAGTTACATAAATTTATTTTTCTATGCATAAAAACTATCCATTCCCTGCTTTTTCTGGAACAAGCACACAAATTTCATAGTATTCCACGTGTTTACTTAATTATTGTGTAAATTTACTTCTTTTTTCTTCTTAACTTCTATCCACACGTATCACAGGACGTAAGTAAACATAATCATGAGACTTGCTTACTATTTACTCCAACATCCACACTTCCATCTTTACTACTGTTTTTGTAAAAACCTAATTTTATATCTGTATGGATTCCTCTGAGCAATTTGGGTGATTTTCTCTTCACATACTCCCTTAAAATTTTACATAAATAAATATGATCTGCTCATGTGATACAATCAGCAGATTATTCTCAAATTAAACATTTTCTTAATGGAATTCACTTGCAATGAAATTGAAAAGGGTGGTGGAGATTTATTCAATACTGAAGCCTTCAAATACTGTAATTTCGGATCTTCACCACAGAAAACTCCCTGGCAGCAAGAGGTGGTACTGAGGGACTTCCTTAACCATGTGAAAGCTACAGGCCCACTCATTTCATTTGGTTCAAAACCAAACTCATAACCAACAAGAACAAACTTAGGAGACAGATGCAATGTGATTTATCCCTCCTGAAATTTGGTTAAAGAGATTCTACCACTGAGTGTGGAAGATTGATAACTTCTCAGCTTACAGGTAAATTAACACAAGTTGAAGAATTAAAGCTAGAGTCTAAAAGCAAGATTATTCAACTTGAGAAGAATCGTCTTAAGATTCATTTAGAAGCATTAGCAGAATGCATATTCGAATACAGACAAGAAATTCAAAGCAGAGGAAAAATTAACCTTAAAGGATCTTGGTATTATTTCTGAGTTTCTAGTGTGTATCCTAAAATGCTCAGCTGACCAACACAGAGACTTTTTTCAATTTAACTGCATAAAATTTTAAAGCTGAAAACAACATTGCAGAATTTTGAAATTGGTTTGAGGTTGTGTGGCAGGGTTTTGGTAGCAGGGGAGGGGCTACAGGGGTGGCTTCTGTGAGAAGCTGCTAGAAGCTTCCCTGGCTCCAAGTTGGACCCGCCTCTGGCCAAGGCTGAGCCCATCAGCAATGGTGGTAGTGCCTCTGGGAGAACAGATTTAAGAAGGGGAAACCTGCAGCAGAGAGAAGATTGGAATGTGAGAGAAACAACCCTGCAGACCCCCAGGTCAGTGAAGAAGGAGGGGGAGTAGGTGCTCCAGGTGCTGGACTAGATTCCCCTACAGCCCGTGGGGAAGACCATGGTGAGGCAGGCTGTCCCCCTGCAGCCCACGGAGGTCCACAGTGGAGCAGATATCCACCTGCAGCCTGGAGAGGACCCCACGCCGGAGCAGGTGGATGTGCCCGAAGATGGCCATAACTCTGTGAAAGGGACCCACGCTGGAGCAGTTCATGAAGAACTGCAGCCCATGGGAAGGACTCACATTGGAGAAGTTTGTGAAGGACTGTCTCCCATGGGAGGGACCCGATGGTGGAGCAGAGGAAGAGTGAGGAGTCCTCCCCCTAGGAGGAAGGAGCAGCAGAGACAGTGTGTGATGAACTGACCACAACCCCCATTCCCCATCCCCCTGTGCTGCTGGTGGGGAGGAGGTAGAGAAATCAGGAGTGGAGTTGAGCCCAGGAAGAAGGGACAGGTGGGGGGAAGGCATCTTCAGATTTGGTTTTACTTCTCAATATCCTGTTTTGATTTGAATGGTAACAAATTAAATTGATTTTATTTTTTTCTCCCCAAGTTGAGTCTGCTTTTTTGCCTGTAACCGTAACTGCTGAGTGATCCCTCCCTCTCCTTGTCTTGACCCATGAGCTTTTCGTTATATTTTCTTCTCCCCATCCCACTGTGGGGGGAGGAGTGAGCAAACAGCCACATGGTGCTTTGTTGCTGGCTGGGATTAAACCACAACAGAAATGAAAACACCTTCAGAAAGGAAGGCAGAGGAAGAAACAGAATGTCCAGCAAGCAATCTTGTTGTGCCAAATTTCTTCTTCTTTTAGGAATTCAATACTTACAGCTTGTTTGCAGCTTCAAACAGAGGTAGTTGCTCTGTATATCTAATTTTATCCTACAATCGTAGGTAGTGATCACTGATGCAATGAAAATAAAGTCAACAAGAAAAGATGAACACATGTAGATTATAAACTGATAGCTGATTGACAGCTCCAGAGTTGTATTTGCAAGCCAAGTAGCAGCCATAAATTCCCTAAAATGACTGATGATCAGTGAAGAGATGACAGAAGTCACCAAACCAAGGTTGCTACTGCTTTTTGAAGTTCTTAAGAAGGTGTATAGCAGAAAAACTGAAGCCGAGAGAACAGTAAGTGTAATTTCCCATCTTGCTTACAAGTCTAAGTTCAATCAGAATCCTGTGGGAAAGTAACTAAGGAATGTATGCACTTCTTTTCTTTCCTATAAGCCTCCTCCTCCATCAGTTATCTCTAACTACCACAAAAACCTGAGTTGTTATCCAGAATAATACTCTTGGTGCCATTACTGAACAAGGTCTTAATTCTTTCACCCTAACAGAATTTCTAATATTACTTTATACTTTATTATATTCCCCTACATTACCTCCTTGCTGTTCAAAACAGTAAACATTACCTAGGTCTTCATTCAACTGCATCCAGATCAATGTATTTTTCTCTTTGGTACTGATACCTGTCCATGCTTCTCTCATTTGCACTTGACAGTAACCAATAAATATATACTCCTGGGTTTATATTATATCTTTATAACCTCAGCTCTTTGAACACTTCTGTAGGTTCCCTGTGAGGTTCTAGCTCCCCATGCCACAAGCAAGATCATTTTGTGATATTTAAGGTTCTTCACTGAACTACTCATTATCTAGCTTCTTTAAGAATTTACTAACATTGACAGGGACATATTCTTTAATATTTCTCCTGTCCTGCACTGACCACAAGTAGTCTTCTACAAATACCTATGAGATTTTCTTCAGCTGACATCAAACTGACTAAATCTTTCTACCTAACTATCATACACCCCTTCAAAGTTCTGTCATAGCAACTAGAAATCAATGTTTCAGGGACTGTGACTAAATATTACTGTGTTAAAAATGCTTAGTATCTCCTCATTCTCTTCTGTGTATCCCTTTGGTTGTTACCTAGATTGCCCTTCCTTAAGACATGAACTCTCTTTTCACTTTAGTATTTATATAGCATCTTGTATAGTGACCTTAATTACTGACACAGCCCATCAGCCCATCACTGCTAGTGTAAGTTTAAAACAAAATCTTAAAACCTTTCTGGATTTTTATCTACCACGGGTCTAAATATCCCTCCTCCATAAAGAAAAAGCTTAGGAAGTTTCACATCATTCAATCAGGAGATGTTACTGCAAATGTTTCTTCCCCTTTCCCCCCCCCAAAAAATCTCTTCATAACAAATACAAATACTTGATTTGAAATATTTTATAAAGTAAAAAGAGAGAGAAGATTGATTCAAAAGGATATCTGGAAAAATAAGACTACAAGACAATTGCTAGCTATTTGTTTTTCATGATCAAATAAATAGCTGACTATTAAAAGCTCCCATGATAGCTTATTTTATACAACATGTCACAATGGATGAAGATCTTCGCATTTAGCACATCACACGGTCATACTGGAGCAAGTGAAGCAAAGGGTGACAAAGATGATTATGGGATTGGAGAATGTGCCATGCAAGGAGAGGTTGAGAGAGCTGGGATTGTTCAGTCAGAATAGAAAGTTCAGGCAGGATATATATCCCATACATCCTGTATCAATATATAAAAATACCTGACGGGGGTAAGTAAGGAAGACAGACCAAGACTCTTGTCAGTGGTGCCCAGTGACAGTTCAAGAGGCAATTAATATAGACAACAGAGTATTGAAGGAGCTAGCAGATGTTGTAGCAGGACCCCTCTCAATCATCTGCCAAAGGTCTTGGGAGTCTGGGGAGGTCCCCACTAACTGGAACCTAGCCAGTGTTATTCCAATTTACAGGAAGGCATGAGGGAAGACCCAGGAAACTACAGACCTGTTAGTCTAACCTCAGTTCCTGGAAAAATTATGGAGATTATACTGGGTACTACCGAAAGGCATTTAAAGAATAATGCAGTCATCAGGCACAGTCAACATGGGTTCACAAAAGGAAAGTCCTGTTTAACTGAGTTGATATCCTTCTATGATAAGGTCACCCACCTAGTGGATGAAGGGAAGGTGGTGGATGTAGTTTTTCTGCATTTTAGTAAGGCTTTTGATACTGTCCCTCACAGCATCCTTCTGGACAAGTTGTCCAACTGTGGGATGAGCAGGTTCATGGTGTGCTGACTGAAGAACTGGCTGAAGGGCAGAGCTCAAAGTGTTGCAGTGAATGGGGCTACACCCTGCTGGTGACCGGTCACCAGCAGTGTTCCTCAGGGTTCAATTCTAGGGCCACTTCTGTTCCATATATTTATCCACAATCTGGATGCAGGAGTTGAATGCACCATTAGCAAGTTTGCTGATGATACCAAACTGGGAGGTGCTGTTGACTTTCTTGAGGGACAAGAGGCCTTGCAGAGGGATCTAGATAGATAGGAACATTGGGCAATGATTAATGGGAGGAAATTTAACAAGTGGAAATGCTGGATTCTGCACCTAGGGCAGAGTAACACCAGGCACAAGTATAAATTGGGAGAGGAGGGGCTGGAGAACAGCCCTACAGAAAGGGGTCTGGAGGTGCTGGTCGACAGCAGGCTCAATAGGAGTGAGCAGTGTGCCCTGGCAGCCAAGAGAGCAAACCCCATCCTGAGGTGTATCAAACACAGCAAACCCAGCCAGTCAAAAGAGGGGATTATCCCGCTGTATTCAGTGCTGGTGCAGCCTCACCTTGAGTACCGCATGCAGTTCTGGGCACCACAATAAAAAAAAATAAAAAGAAGGATGTGAAGGTCCTTGAATGCGTCCAGAAGAGGGCAACAAAGCTGGTGAAAGGGCTGGAAGAAATGTCCTATGAGGAGCAGCTGAGGACTTTGGGCTTGTCTAGTTTGGAGGAAAGGAGGCTGAGGGGTGACCTCATTGCTCTCTATGGCTTCCTGAGGAGGGGAAGTGGAGAGGGAGGTGCTGATCTCTTCTCCCTGGTATCCAGTGATACAACACATGGGAATGGTTCAAAGCTGCACCAGGGGAGGTTTAGACTGGACTTTAGGAAACATTTCTTTACTGAGAGGGTGGTCAAACACTGGAACAGCTTCCTAGAGAGGTGGTCAATGCCCCAAGCTTGTCAGTGTTTAAGGGGCATTTGGACAGTGCCCTTAATACCATGCTTTAACTTTTGGTCAGCCCTCAATTGGTCAAGCAGTTGGACTAAACGATCATTGTACAACCCTCCAGCTGAAATATTCTATTCTATTCAATGGGCAGAAACTAAAACATGAAAGGCCATTTAAGCCTAAGCCTAGACTTTTTACTGTGAGGGTGGTCACACACTGGAACAGGCTGGGCAGGTTAGTGAAGTCTCCATCCCTGGAGACTGGACACAGACCTGAGCAATCTGCTCCAGTTGAACCTGCTTTGAACAGTGGGGTTGAACTAGAAGATCTCCAAAGATACTTTCTAAAGTCAGCTATTCTGTGATTCCGTGAAATAACAGAACTCCTCAGGAATTTAATTTAATCAGCATTTTTTACAGCTTTTAGTGTGAAAAAAAATATTCTAAAATGCATAACATGCAAATGTACAATGTATATTATCTTTCACATAAACAGCAGTAAATTTTAAAATATCACAAGTTCATAACACATCTGAAAAACAGCTTACCCTCTCCATGACAGCAGGAAATAAACACAACTGCATCATGGGCTTGGAGGTTAACAAGTAATTCCACTAGTCCGGCAGCCAGTGAAATTAACTGATTAAAAGAAAAAAGAAGGTCCCTTTAGTTTCACATTCAAACAAAAGTGTTTCATTTTCTATAAGAACACCTTCCTTTGGATTTGCCCTTGTATCATAACATTGAGAAAGAACCTAATTCTTCACCTTAAAATATCACATTTTCTACTTTTTATTTAACTAATTATGGATTTTCCACAAAGATAAATTACTTAATCAGAATATTTTTAACTATCATCTTTCATTATACCTAGATTAGAAACAATGTGAACAAGCAATCAAAGAATTAAATCAAAGAATATTTTAGGTTCTTTATTGATTTAGTGAGTAACTTATACAAGGCAGTCTCACCAGGCCCCAGTTTCCCTTGTTAATATTTGCCAACCCCAAAATGATGTTTGAAGTTCAATTCATTAGTATTTACTGATACTATCAAATTTGCAGCTGAAAGATGTTATAAATTTTGAATGAAAGATATAAATCTGCATAATCAATTAAAGTAATTCAGCCATTTAGCGGTTTTGTCAAATAATTGTTTCCCCATCTCTAAGCATTACTCCCTGTTCAAAATACCAGTCAAAACTTTGAAATTGAAAAAAAAACCCTCAAGGATGGGGAATATTATTTTTAACCTTATTTTTTATAAAATTAATAGAAGGGTATTCATGTATATTCTTTCATATATGTTATGGTTTATGAAAAGTATAAATATGTTAAGGAAACCTTGCAAAGAAAATGAATATTCTTTTAATGAAAATATTAAAAGTCACTAGAATAATCACTTAATGCAACTGGAGAAATCACAAATCTGGAGATATGGAGAAAACAAAATACAAATAAATTGAACAGCTCTTTAGAAGAATTCCATAGCAGAAGAATACAATTGCCAAAATTTCAAGAAAATTTCTGCTATCTTGCAAAAAAACATAAGCTCTCTTCATAACTTAACCTAAAAACATAATTCAGCTCTCATAACAAAATTCTTCTTTGTTCATTTTAGTATTTATTAGAGACAACATACATATTGTTCCAAGCCTTGCCTTCTGTGAATTCTAGTAATACATTTAGATGTATATAGCTTCATACTTTTTAGAAGTGCCCTCCATTCATTTTGACAGACAGTATTAGTGGGGCAGGAAGCATTCTGCTTGCTTGCTCACAATCATTTTAATGCTTAAGATGACTGGGTCAGGTAGGGCCTCCCAGAGAAAGAGAGACAATCTGCATTCCTTGGAGATCTCCTGACTATGCTCAGGTCAGTGAGGTTCAAGAAACTGGACAGTATGGCAGTCGAGAAAATGCCAGTAGAGGAGCTTGCAGCCCAAGCAAAGAAATTGCAGTAAGGAGCAGGGAGCAGGCCACCTGACCTTATACCTGATAGGAAAAACCTCCAGCAGATCAGAGGGCACTGTGCAGTTCACAGCTTAAAGTCACTGAATTAACTGTAACCAAGTGGAAGCAAGAGTATATACACAATGACAATGTGGGCAGGGAAAATTTTGTTAAAAAAAGAAATTTACTTCTTTCTTCCCTATTCACTGAGTTTGCAATACTTAAAATGTTAACTATCTTAACTGTTATTCTAATAAAACTTGACAATTTTTTAATTAAAAAACATTTGGTCTCCTTTGAGGAGCAAATTATAAGGAAAAAGCCTAGGCAGAACCACATCAAAATTATGGCCAATTCAGTGTCCCATACACCTGTAGTTATTAATTTTTTTTCTATGAAAACAACCCCAAAAGCAATGGAGAACAAAGTTAAGTATTACTACTAATCCTACTTCAACTATATAGCTTCTGGTCAGAGATCAGGAAAAAAACCCAAATAACAAAAAAACCAAAACAACAATTTAAGTAATTTTAATATCACAGACTAAACATTCTCAAAATTATGCTATATAAACACCTAGTGGTTCAGTTATCACAATGGCAGTGGTTCAGAGAGATCCATACCCACAGCACTTGGGTTTTTTTAAACCGAAGGTATACACAGAAGACTGACCTTGAAACAGTTTAACAGGAGTTAAGAACCAGTCAGAAGTAAGTTTAACTTTTTTAAACTAGATAGAAGACTTACATCAACAATAAAAACAATTAGTGTTTGAAAATATTAAGCACTCCTTTGTTTTAGATACAGTAATAAATAAAAGTGCTTACTATTTTTGTAACATTACATTTTAAAGCTTGAAAAAAGATAATTTCTAAATTTTTTGACAATTGATGCAATTTTAAACAAAAGAGGAAATTGTACCTCGAAAAGAGCAGCTTACTTGTCAAACATATGCAAAATTCTCTGTCAGACACTTAGAGAAAAAGTGACTGGTGATTTTTCTTTTAGAAAGATAAAAGAGTCAATTGCAGAAACAATACACTCCTCCATGGAAATTATATACATGGACTCATTTTAATAAGCAATGGATAAAGCAGTCTTCAATTTTACAGTGCCTTTTAACATTATACATACATAACAATACATTAACCAGAAACACAGCAAAGTAAGAAGTTACCTTTTGTCTTATCTGAACTAACCAAATGTCTTTGTTAGATAAAAATTATGTTAGAAAATTAACAGGACAATTATATAAAAGCAAAGGTTTATTTATTCTTGTTTACATACTGTATTGACTCCATACAACCCTAATCTAATACAGCCACAGTCAAGACTGAATTAATAAAAATTCAAACATCAATTCTATGATCTTCCTCCAGAGTAATAAGTTAATAATCTGCTGATAGCCCTTGCAGAAACCTCATTCCAAAAGAAAATAGGAAGAGTGAGAATCTATGGAAGCAATATAGTAAAAGAACAGACTATAGAAGTTAGCAGGACACAACTTGTGTTAAAAAAGAAAGGATTTCTGACATTGAATTGCTTCTTACACTTGCAAACAAAGGCATGACAAAATCCAGGGATTAGGAGTTTAACCTAGATAAATTCATCTCATGAGGAAGGGGAAAGGAGTTCCTAAACCTGTAAGTGTATACCAGCTAAAAGGAATAACCCATTGAAACAGATGATTTAATGAGGTAATGGATTTTCAGTCACTCATTCCCTTTAAATTGAAGCATCAAAAATGCTTACAAAAAAATATATAGCAGTTCAGTCAAGAGGTTGAAAAGAACTAGGTTTTCTGCCCTGCATTAGTAGATGAGAGTTGATAAACAGAAACAGCCCATCCCTTTCTTAACAGAACTTAGAACTTGCTATGTTCTTAATAGAGTACAGAACTTAATACCCCTAATTCTGTGAAATACTTCTGGAGATCAGTAAACCTCTAGAATAAAGAAGGCCAATGTTCTTAGCCCACCAAGCTGCATACCAAAATCTTAACATGGACAATAGCCACATAGTACTGCATATATCCTGAAAAGATGAAGTGCTCAGAAGCTTCCCTGAACAAGACTTGGTGGAACATCCTGCTGAACTTGACTGCTGCTGGCTGACTTCTTCCAGTAGCTGGGGTTTTCTATTAACCAACAGCCCCTGTGTCAGCATGACCCTACTACTGGTCACACAATGTGATTCTAAAATGGGAGTTGCATTTAAAATGCATGTAAGCTACAGATTTGCCATCACTCCTCTAGAAGAATGGACCCCAAGGCACTCTAGCATAACCTAGTTAAAATGTATTCAAACATGCTTACTGATCCTGCTAATCTTTCAGACAACCTTTTAGCCACAGCAGCCCAACTTCTGATTTTTTTTTTCTCCAAAAGCCACAAAAAGTCTGATTGTAAAAATAAGCTAGTGCTCTCCAAATTTTAATCAGACATTTCTCTTCAAATCAAGCTGAACTTCTCATTAGAAGCTTAAAGAAGAAAGCTATATTTTCTAACATCACTTAGAATACACATCAGTAAGGTAACCTCTTTCATACTGCATGTGGTTCCACAGGCAAGAAATTCCCAAAGTAATGAGGTGTTCCCCTCCCACCTCCAAGATGTTACTTTGTTCCATAGTTTTGTGTTAGAATCCAAATTTATCAGAATCAGACATACAAATGTTTTGCTTTCTGCTTCGGTGCTTTTCTGGGACCAAAGTACAACTGCCTCTTCTGCCTGAGAGAAGTGTAGCTTCTTATCAGTAACATAATCTAGATACCTTGGGGAAGGAACAGAGTGGGACAAAACAGATGGACAACCTTTAGCTAATATTTGATCTTTCTATTCTTGTTGGTGCCAAAGCTCTCCACTAAACCTTCTTTTCTACCAGCTTCCCCATGTCATTCCTTAATGGCTGCAAACATCAGAAGCAAGATCAGCTGTAAGATCTTTCTTCTTTTGGCTGGCATCAAAGCAATATGCAAAATCTAATAACCAAGAAATTTAACATCAGCCTGTTCACAACTCAGCTGGGTGTTTATAAATCAGGATGAAAAACAGGCAGATGAGAGGGCTGCTGAGTTTGTAATAGTTATGCAAAAATGCATGACACTTGGCAGCCATAAGAAAACTGGAGAGCTACTTGCAACCAGGAGGTTTTGCAAACTCAAAGCATAGTCAGTGCTATACAGTATTCAGAAGTTGGAAAAAAAAGAGTCACAGAACTGAGCTAAAAGCCCTCCTTGTTACACATGGGAGGCTTGGAGACTGGGTGACTTGACAACCCAGTAACAGAAATGCCTGAATACAGTTTTGAGTGGGCCACATCAGGGAAAGAATGTCTTAAGTGATCATTAGCAAAATAATCAGACTTGCTTTGTATTACTATTCTCTAATTTAAATTGAACTGTGTTTTCTGCAGTGCTTTTATTAGAACAAGACAAATTTTACTGAAGATTGTAAATACTAATATTGCCATATGATTAAGAAGTATTTGCCTTAAGTTTAATTCCACTGTGCCACAATATGTGTATCTTAAGCTGTAAAAATTCCCCTTGGCACTCCAATTTTCTTTTAAACACTATTTTCATAGATTTAAAAAAAAAAAAAAAAACAAACAAAACTTACTTTAGGACACAGAACTTTACATACTACAAAGCACAATAAAGAGATCTAATGAGCTAATTCAAGTATGGGAAGCAATTTATGTGCATTAGCATATAGGTTCATGCTGTCTAATTTACACTGGTTTACAGCTTTCATAGAGCTCCATGCCACCAAAACTTGATTGCTTCCTGTATCTGATCTTCACCATCACCACGGCTCAAGCACACTGCTGATCTAAGATCTATTCTTTTAAATAAAAGTGAAGGAACTGAAAAAACTCAAAGTACTTTGTACAATAGTAAGGCTATGAATAAAACAGGACTGTGAAATTTGCAAGTCAAACCCTCACATAAAGCTGCCAACAGCTTTTCCTCTCAAAACTGGTGTGACATATTATTAAGGAAAAATGACAGATGAGTTTAAAACTCACTGAGTTTAAAACACTTTTGAAGGTATTAGCTTTTTATTTAACTCCTTTTATGTCAAGTATTAAGATTACACTGTTAATCAGAATTCCCATTTTTATTTATAACATAACTATCACTAATTCATAAATTTGCTGTCAAACCATGGCAAGTGTTAGAAACTATCAGCCTTAACTAGTAAGCTATTTTCTTTAATATACAAGATGGGGGGGGTTGTGTGTGTCTCGCTGTGTATGTGTGTTTATATAACTCTGTCAACAGAAACAAAAGAAAGTTGTTGAATCTTTTTTTAACAATGAATATTTTCTTTTATAAACTAAACATTCTAAAAATAAGACCAATTAATTTTTCATATAAAGTCTGTAATTATTAAAACAATATGAATACTTTATAGTAAAAAAGGCCTTAAAAGATAAATTTGGATATTTTCTCACACGTAATTCTAGTGAAATCCCATTCAAGTATTTCAGACTGCTAATAAGGAATATAATACAGGGTTTGAAATAACCTTTTTAAAAAAGTCAAGCACTAGGAAAAGCCTACAATCATGTGTTTTTCTTACTGTTTCCTAGGCACGTTTACAATACTAGCCACAAAGAAAGCCATTAAATTTGTAGAATCATTGCGTATAGACTCATTATTTGGGTGAAAAGTAGTATTTTCCTTTGTGGTGAACACTTTGTAATAAGGATGCGACTGACTATATCATGGCCAGCTGCTCCTATGTTTAGCAGTCTTCCAGTAGTACCTCACAATTTCTTGAACTTGCAAGATAGGCTTTTTCCATCTACTCTCTTTTATACCAGATATTATCTTCTTGTTCCTACTTTCAGTGTAGGGTGGGGTTTTTAGCCCTTTCCTTCAACTTCCTTTATTTCCAAATAGTTCAGTCTAATTTTAGCAACCTTATCAAGAAAAAGTAAAAGAGGCCGCCTATTCCCCACGCTGGTATTTGAAAGAGCTCTCCATGGTCCTGAGCAACCTCCTGCTCAGTCACCCGCTCCAGGAACTCTTTTGCGGAAGTCTCGGGAAGGCCCAGCCACAGGTAATAAAACTAGTGCCAGTCTGACGGGTTCTTGTTTCAGCGAAGCGAGTCTCTGGACAGTATAACCTACAGGGGTATAGGGGAGTCTGGATGGCATTAGAGTTCAGCTCCACAGGAAGGGAGGAGGATAAAGTATCTGCATCTCTATTCCTTAAGTTATTCACAAAATCAAAAAGCAACAATGAATCAAGAAAACAATAAAACCAGTCTACTACCCCCATTTGAAAATTACAACTTTAAAATTAAAACAAATGGCAGCAGAAGCTAAGTGGAGGGCAGGGGCTTCCCCCTAATGCCCCAAACAATATATAGATTATTATCTACCTTGAGGTTTTCAGAAGTGAAGCACTGTTTTTTTTGAAGTTCGTTTTCCTAAAATCAGAAGATTTTAAACAGAGGAGTACACTGAACAGACTTTTAAAGACCTTGAGCAACTCCATCTCCAGGCTCATAGGTCAAGGGGCAATGAGAAAGAAAATTTTGAGACAGAAATGGTCCCATAAATCTGATAGTAAATGATATCAACATCATTCTTACATGGAGATTAACTTTTTGACAACAGGGATTCTAAAGGACAGAAAGCGGCAAGTTATAACAGTGAGGCATTAAAATATCACCCCTATAAGGTAACAAGCTGTTTAATGCTAGTGAAGGCTCTATTGTGACATGACTGCTGAATGCAAAGACAGAGGATTTTGTAACAAAACTAGACAGTCTTTTAGAAAACTCTGGGAAGGAGCTGGTGACTTCAAGTCCACACCCACTCCCAGAGACAATGCAGGAAGTAGCAGAAAAGTCTTCTGAGTACAACTTAAGCTGCTTTATAAAAGATTATAATGACCCAGTTTTTGCTCCCTGTGACACAGATAAACCAAGCAGAGAGGGAATGATGAAGCTTAATTGGAAGATACTAAATTGGTAGGCTACAAATTTTTTGAAAAGCAAATTCTTACATGCATAAAAGCTATAGCAAAACTTCTTAAAAGCACAATAGAACTAAAAGACTTGACAGGGATTCTGTAGGGCCAAATTATGTTTGAGTTGTAATAGCACAATTTAAATACAGGACCACAGCAGGAAAGCTATATGAAGTACATGCATTAGCAGTTACTAGGAATGAACTTAAATTGATCCCTACACTGAAATCTTTCTTCACAAAGACAACAACAGAAGAATTCTCGCAGCTTGAAATGTCAGTAAAATGACCAATAACAAATCATCAGGACCAAACTGTGAAAACTGTGTCCACATACCTGTTCTAACGGAACTCAAGTAAGCAACACAAAACAATTAAGAGTTTCACGGTATCTTATCACTTAAGGTTCCATAACAAGGGGATAGGATATGACCATCAGTTTTTCAAAAACGCTTTAAGGACAGCCTAAGGAGGACCAGTAAATATCACTTCCGCATCGGGTGAATAAGAGGAAACTACAATATACATCAGAAATAGTAGGCACATGGATAAACTCCAGATAGTGGGAAATAATCAGCACTGGTTTTGTGAGGGAAGTCACACCTCAGAAGGTGATGAAGTTTTATGAACAATTAAATTAGCATGAAATTGGAGGAGACCTGGTTGATGTCACATATTTGGATTTTCAGAAGGCACTATTAAATTGTGAAATTTACTGTAATTAAAATGTGTTTGAGTTTACAAAAATTGGATATGTTAAAAAATAGACTTAAATATTCTTGCTAAAAAATGGATATTATACTGCATCTGTCTTAGAACAATGCAGGTTCTGGAAGCTCAAAAAGTAAGCTAGAAGGAACACGGTCCCTCGCTTGTACTTCTTCCACAGATAACTGCTACTGACATTTAAGAAGGACAGGAAAGCTTTTCAGACAAAAGCTCAGATCAAATTAATTTTACAACCAACTGTTTCTGTCTGGATCTTATGTAGCCATGCTCATTGCTGAAAATCTATTCGGATAAGTAAAGAACAAAAGTGAAGGAAATTTCAACAAAATAAAGTAAATCAACACTGCCACAGAATTCAGCCCATTCTGATAGAGCTTTGATACAGTTCTTAGAGTCTTCAAGATACCAAATATAATGATCATGAACTTCCAAAGCACCAAAGTTAGGGAAACCATTTTTGTTGTAACAATTTCAAAAGTAATTATAAGGGAGTTGGCTGGAATGATATATAGTGCACGTGTATGCGTTTGGAAGTAGGCAGCATGAGTGGAATTCTGCAGACATACAACAAACCCACACTGCTGGAGAATTTAGGGCCGCCTTTTGCAAACTAAGTCTTACTGTGTCAATGCTAATAGAGATTAATAGTTAGTAGAGAAAATAAATTTTACTTTTAAGACTACTTTCTCTCACACTCTTCTTTTTATGAAGAGCAGCAGCAAATCATAGAAAGAAGCCACAATGTGTGACCAGTCATGTGAAACCAGAGAAAGATGAAGGGATATCATACAGTCTAAATATTTCTACAGAAGAAATGTTATGAAAGTTGTTTGGATGGTAAAATAAAACAACAAAATATAACTTTTTACCTGTAGTTTATAAAATGGCTTATTTATAAGTATCGGGGCTTACAGAAAACAAACTATCAGAAGACAGATTTTGTCTGATAACTTTGTCCTAATCGGAGAGCTAGCCGTTCTTCATAGCAAATTGATTGAAAAATCTCAATAATTAGTTTTGTAAATGCAGTAATTACTATGCTCTTCTGTGAAATAATATGGCATTATTAGGA
This sequence comes from Haliaeetus leucocephalus, assembly GCF_000737465.1. Lineage (NCBI taxonomy): Eukaryota > Metazoa > Chordata > Aves > Accipitriformes > Accipitridae > Haliaeetus > Haliaeetus leucocephalus. The sequence goes on along the minus strand of NW_010973132.1, from coordinate 4,304,966 downwards.
CAAACATAGTTAAGTGCTCCAAAAAGCAGGCTATTCAGAAAAAAAGATCAAAGAAACTTGGTAATTGTTTGTTTCCAGCCAGTACAGTTTCCCCAAAAATCACATCCTTTGAAACACAGAAGCAAGCCAAGAACATAAAGTACTACAGAAAAAATACTGACATTCTAATATACACTGAATGCTTGAAACATCGTTATTTCTTCCTGAACAGTTCTTATGGTCAGCTATAAAATGGCCTTTCTGCAGGCATGCAGTTCCTTGCAGATTAATCAAATACTTCTGTTCATCATAATAAAATAAGCATACATATAAATTGATGCCATGTTTGAGCAGGAAGGAGGGATTAGTTGGCCTCCTGACTTACAGGAGGTATACTTATATTTCTGTGATTTTTATATCCTAATGAACTCTGTGCACATGAACACTTTGTGTTCATATTTTAATTAAAATTTACAAATCACCATTTCATGTGTACATTTACTATTTAAAGCATAGGCAGACTGCACTTTTCAAAACATTGTAATAAATAAAAACGTGCTCACAGGGTGTCACATGCTGCTACTGGTATAATTCAGTCCTCCTGTATTCAAAGGACTTACTGTTCCCACTTTGCGCCCCTAACTTAGATCCTCATCCTGCAAGTGGCATTCACAGAAGCATCCATACATACCCAAAGTGTCAGCTTCAATCAATATACAAGATATTAAAGACAGCAACACTGAAGGCAGGAGAGCAAAGAGAAATGTAACCAGGTATGTACAAAGAAATTCATGCAATATCACGACATTCTACTACTGTAGTAGCCCATGGTATTTTTATTAGCTAATGATTTTCTGAAACTTATGTTCAAATACCAGATATTTGGCAGAGTATTTTTGTTTTCCTTTGGAGAAAAGGAAGTGATGGGCATATAATTTATGATTGCAAACTGTCCCTTGTTATTTCACAGAAATATATATAACATTACAAAAAAGTTCTTTAATTGATATATGCAAGAAACAGTACTTCATACTTTTATACAGAATCATTTATAAATGGTCTAAATATTTATTAATAGATTTCATAAGATTTCTCTAGGGAAAACCCTATGCAACAATGGATGGAAAAGAAATTACATACACTGAGCTTATCTCACTGTGATTTGCATAGGTGGCTCCAGAGAGAAATAAAAGATTTCAGATTCAGTTCTCATTAACCCAAAAAAACTTGAGTTTGGGGATCTTTATTTCTTTCAGTCATACACAAGAAGTTAAAATTTAAAACACACACATGCGATGGAATACATATTTTAAATACACCAAAGTACCTTGCTTTTTATAGCAACAATGGTAGACGGAAGTCTAAAATAGCATTGGGTGATGAAAAATTCAACTCCAGTATTTAAAAAAAAAAACAACACAAAAAAAACCCACACTGTCCTGATTTGCTTTTAATGGATCTGTTACCATTTTCCAAATTGCAAAAGGTATTCCTTATGCTAGCAAAAATAATGCTGTACTGACAACCAGATATACAAACGAATGTTTTCATTTGCTTCGGATTACTAAATAATAATAAGTTTTTAAAGAAACTCACTTATGCATAAGTGTAAAAACATTTGTGTTGTCAAAAGCCAGAACACTTTAAAAAAATTATTAGAATATTCATATTACAAAAAGAAGTTATATGTGCAATAAACAGCAACAACTGCCAGACAAAATGATGCCTTATTGTTCTTTTTCTTAAGCAATGCATATTAAGATCATAGCAAGAAAATGGGAACATTCAAGGATATTGTTTTGAATAATACCTTTAATGCAGTGAGTTGAATTTAACTCTATCTAAAAACTCACCTAAAAATCTTAGTTTTCCTTGAACGAGAAATGAACCTAAAGTGGTATTTAGACATTTAAACCTAAACCAGAACAAATTGAACTAAACTGGAAAGTTTGCTGGTTGCTATTTAAGTGCTTATAAAACAATATCCATCAAATAGAGAGCAAGGAGAGGGGGTAGTGTGTGGTGGTGCAAGAACTTCTTTACTACCAAATTCAGCTTTATGTTTATGGAGTGTAAAATAATTTTTTTAGACTTTTGACACAGTATTCCAAAAGGCTTCCACATACTGCACTGAGTAACACAAATAGCCATATCCTCATGAAATGCTACATCCACAGGTTCATTTAGTACCATTCAGATTTTTTGTTTTATTCATTACCTGACCACAGGAAGACCTCTTCCCAAATCTCAATATATACTCATTTCTAACTTTCTTCACCCCCAATCTATGTTAGAGAAGTGCACAAAAAAATGACACTTAAAATGTAAATATTATGTCAAGATTATTTAGAACCAAATATAATGCTAAAGTTTCCTATAAAAATTCTATTCAGAAAAATTCAAGAGACTCTGCTTTCCACATAATTTATTCTTATGATGAACTACACATGACCCAGCACAGTTCCTTGAGCAGGATAAGATGAATCCTTGCATTACGCTTTCTATTATGAAAAATAACCATATATTCCTCTCTTTCTATTCCCTTATGGAGTTACAAATTCACAAAAAGACTGTTTCTCTTCCCAGATGACTTTCATTTTTCTAAAAGTGATTGTTGAAGACCCTTGCCAAAACGAGGCAATTTATAGTTTATTGATCAGGTCACCTCTACATTGGCTCTTCTTCAATATATCACAATTAAACACATATCCAATAACTCTTTTTTCACAGTTTCTCCAGATTTGCTTGGTACAGAAGTTAAACTTATAGATCTTTTGCCTCAAAGACCAGCTTTGGAATTCTTGTAAAATAAGGTTCTATTAAATACACCACCTTCTATTTTTCTGGTACAGAGACCAATATAAGCAATAGTTACACAACAAAGTCAGTGCTATATATACATATGAACAGGATTTGGTCCTAGTATAGAACTATAGCCAACTAAGATAAAGCTATATCCTATGAAAGAAGCACATTACCAGGGAGCAGTGTGGGTCATCACTTCATGATTCTGTTGAGGAAGCTTTCCCACATGCAATACAGGCTTTTGGGACATTTTGGCATAAGCTTTTTTCTTAGGTTTTTTTTTTTGTTGTTGTTAATTTGCTTGCTTATTGGTTTGGAGCATTTTACTGTTTTAAGTGTTATGCTTTCTTTTCTCTCCTGACCCATTCTCTCAGACTTTCTCTGCTTGACAAAAAAAGCGTATTATAGATCAAAACTGCTGAACGTTAGAATATAAATAAAAAGGCATGAAGCCCAATAAATCACTACAATCACATACCATCAAAACATTCTTTACATATTCATAGTTCTGATGATTCTAGGAACAAAGATCATTTCAAAATGTTCAGGAGACCATTATCGATAATAAAATTAAGGGGGTGGGGAATCAACTTATTCTGACAATAAAGAAAAACATTAGGTTCACCCATATACTTTGCACTGCAATGAGTTCTACCAAAATGGTCCCAAAATAATTCTCATACTTGATATTAAAAAATAAAATACAATTTTAGCGATTATGTGGTTCTTAGCTTGGTATAAAATAACGTGTCTTCCCTGCTTGCTTAGGAAAAATGTACTTTTGTAGTTCATTCCTTAATCTTGTATAATTAAATGACAGATGGGGAAAGATTAAAAAAAGCAAACAATCAAAACAAAGAAAAAAAAACCAAAACCAACAAAACACAAACCCACACACACAACAGAAAAACCTAGAACCCTCTCCACAATTTGACATGAACTGGTCCAGATGAACAGGCGGAAAAAAATGGCAAAATTCTTCTTGCCTTGAAGAACTCTGAACAAGCAGTCACACTGAGCAATCTAGCTACTGAAGAAATATAATCAATTCATAAACACAACAATCTTTCTAGATGAAAGAAACACTTGATTACTCATCCTAACAGGCCAGGAATTAGACTGAAATCAAAAGAAGTTACAGCACTAAGCAGAGTAACAGAATAAATTGCATTTCAGAAAAAATACTGTAGGTGTGTACAAAAAAGAAAACAGGAAAAAGCATTTGTTTATACTATGCCTGCTAAAAAGAATATAAATTTAAAACAAACAAACAAAACCACCACACAACACCTTTCCTGTGAGCATATAGGCACATAACATGCTTTTAAGGTCACTAAAGAAATGGCAGAGATTAAGATGCTGTTGAAATACAAGCCACTAACAGAAGTAGCTGGCAATGACTTAGTGAGTGTCTACAGTAAAAGAAGATTTGGAAGAAGCATACATGTATGGAAGTACTAAATTGCAACAAAGTTCTGATTATTTTCTGTATCAAATTATCAGTTAAGTTAATTCTTCCAATGCTTCTTTACAGCCTGTTTTGAGTCTCAGTACATACAGAGGTGGAGAAAATACATAGATTTTAAGAAATCACACAAAACCTACTGGTTGTATTTGGCACTAGAAAAAGATCTCCTGCTCTCTCCCATCAATTCCATCTCCAGATGGTATGTTTACAACCATTACTAAATTATGAAAAAATTAATGCAAAGGAATAAATGAAATGCAGGCAATAAGCAATCTTTTGATATAGGGCAAAAGGGGAAAACCCTCAAGTACTGCCAAATTTGAAGGATTTGCAGAGTTCAAGCCTGAAAGATCATTGCTTTAAAAAGGCACATGGAAGAAATAAAAGTAGAGTGAGGGGTGGAGAGCGTATGTTATTAAGATACTCTATGAAGCCATTAGAATGCATGAACTGCTTTCCACTGATTTTCTGAAGAGAGCTGGAGTTTTCCTTTTTCTTGACCTTGCTCTGTGCTATGCTCCCTGCTCTAGTGAGGCATCAAAATAATAATCCACTCTAATATATGTTGCTGTAAAATGCTCCCAAACTCAGAGATTATTTCACACTGGTCACATCCTGGCAACATTCCCCAGAATACTGCTTTTGTACTGAACAGCCAAAACTAAATACAAGCTGCTAACTGAAAAATCTAGGGATCAGTTGAATAGTTCTGATTTAGTAGTATGTTCAGAGTACATATAGATGCCTTTACTTTTGACTTAAAGCGTACGCTTCAGAACAGAAGCGGTTTTCAGAAATGTACCGTTTCAAGTATATTGTGAAGCACTGATGTAGAATGTATGTTTGATTTTCAGTTTTTGCAAAATAACTTCAGAAGTATCAGCACTAATTAACTTTTTCCCTCCAACAGAGCTTAGTAATTCAGGTTCATCATACAAATAATTTCATATCATAACACATTTTAAGAATTATCTATTAGTTGATAGCAAGAATTATGAATTGAAAAACAGATTCCAGGTATATGCACATCAGTTTTCTGGAATATCCCAGGAAAACCGGGAAACAACATTATAAAACAGTAAGAAAACATGGAGATCAGCAGACTGAAAACAACTAGATGATTGTTTGAATGGAAGCAGTGGGACAAAATTAGCATAAGCATCTTTAATCTGGATGTTAATTTAAAATAGAAATGGTTTAGTAACAGAAAAATACAATCATAAAATATTTTGAGCAAAATAACTTAAGAACCTATTCTAACTGTATTACTACACTAGAAAAAATTTTATTCCAGAAAGCATCAGTTGTCATACTGCTGCTAATAGTGCCAAATCACAGCATATTTTCACTTGGTTTTGTAAATATTCTGGCTCCTGGTCACAAAATCTTGTAACCACAGAAAAGTGCACAATACAGTTGACATTCCAGAGCCTTCTTTATCACTGCCTAAGATATGGTTAATGGATTGTTCTACAGTGCTCTGTGGGATGCTAATGACAGCATTCAGGGAATTATGAAAACTCGGAGTCCACTTCCCACAACTCCATATGTGGCTTTTTACTGTCCCCTTTTTAAAATACCTGTGGCTCACCACACCAGTTTTCATTCTGCCACCCTCCAGAAGAAACATGAATTCTTCTCAGATGAGTGTTAGGCACATATAACAATAGCATACATAATTTTTCCATATTTGTTTGACTTCAACAACTACCAAATCACACTGAAATGAAGACAAGATAATCAAGAAGAAAGAATGCATGATACAGATGGTGCACAAAAATCACCAACTTCTGCAAGCATTGATTGACCAGCTGCACAGTGCTGAGTGGTGCTTTCGGGTCTGTGAAAAAAAGCACCTAGTTGTAAGATCATTCACTGTTACAGTTATAGGACAATCAGCAATCTCTTTGCACCCTTCAGATTACATTCATACCAAACATGACTGCCACATAACACCACTGACAATAAAATCGAAGTCATTTGACAATGGGGCAAAATGGAATGATTGCCCTCTGGAAGTTTGCAATCCCAGACCACTATCAGTCACTAGATGATCTACTTGAAGGGAAAGATGAAGTAAATAGCTATCATCACATATAAAGAGCCACTAAAAACAACCTCCTGCACAGCACTGCAACTGTAATGTGCAGGAAAAAGATCATTTTAAGACAACGGAATTTCTAAAATGTGATCTATCAAGAGGAAAGTAACATATAGCAGTTCTGCCTTCCTAAGCCAATCTTAAGTATAGAATGGAAAGGAGTACTTTTGTATGGTTAAAAAAAATTACCATCAATATTAACACGGTTGGGCAGTCATTTAAAAATAGGAATTTGTGAAAACATCAGCATTTTTCCTGGAAAGGCACATATTCAGTGGCAGCATTGCAATGCCAATACTCACCCTGAATGACTCTACCTTTAGCCTGACAGGTGAAATTCTGCACGGGTCTAAAGAGGAGAAAGGAGTGACACAACTACTGCATAAGGAGATGCAACATGATCCTTGAATGCGCATTTGATTGGCTGAAAAGGAGCTGGTAATGCCTTGACGCAAGGATGGATTTCACAGAATTTAATATTCCTGTTACTGTTACACATTGTATTTTACACACTATTTGTGACAAAAAAAGTTACCAGTAACATGCTGACTTTGGTAAGGGTATGCGGATAACTTGTAAGCAGAGGGGAGTATGGTACTGAGAAATGAACCGGGATTCCTCTGTAATACTCTAACATGTTTGTTCCCTGAGCAATAAAATGAGGTCTCAGCTCTGTTTGCAAAGCCAATGGCAATCCTTCTTTCATTTTTCCATCTAATGTGGACGTTCTTCTAAATAGTTTTGTGGCACTGCCTCTAATACATTGTGCCTCCCATCTCTGCCTGCAAGTAGCCTTTTTACCACCAGAGAAGCTCGGAAAATCATTTCCTAAACTATGTCTTCCCTTCTCCTAATCAAAGTCAGTCTTTCAGGTATCTGATACCTCAACCAAAGGCCACTGACAGAAAGCAGATTTATTTAGTTCACATTAAACAAGGAGGAGGTGGGGGGGAGAACACAAGTACTGTTACATTTTTTCCTACAAGAATCGCTCCAAATGAGATCAGTTTGTTTCAGGAGTGGTTTGTTACCACCCTCAAGAAAACTGTATACCATTCGTCATAGCTTACAGATACCAAAAGGCTGCAGCATGAACTGTTGAGTAGCTGAAGATAGAAATGTAGAAACAGTGCACTAAAAATGGCAAAAATCGTAGCAGCAGTGGTGATTATGGCTGCTGTATGATACTGAAGGCAATCGTGGCAAGCATTGTACTTGGCACCAGTGAGACCATACCTCAAATACTGTTTTCAGTTTTGGTCCCCTCGCTACAAGGAAGATGTTGAGGTGCTGGAGCACATCCAAAGAGGAGCAAGGAAGCTGTTGAAGGATCTAGAGCACAAGTCTTATGAGGAGAAGCTGAAGGAACTGGGGTTGTTCAGCCTGGAGAAAAGGAGGCTGAGGAGAGACCTTATCACTCTCTACAACTACCTGAAAGGAGGTTGTAGTGAGGTGGGTGTCGGTCTCTTCTCCCAAGCAACAAGTGATAGGATGAAAGGAAACTGCCTCAAGTTGCGCCAGGGGAGATTTAGATTGGTTATTAGGAAAAAATTCTTCACCAAAAGTGTTATCAAGCATTGGAACAGGCTGTTCAGGGAAGTGGTTGAGTCACCATCCCTGGAAGTATTTGAAAGACATGTAGACAGGGCACTTAGGGACATGGCTTAATGGTGGACTTGGCAGGGTTACATTAACAGTTGGACTTGATGACCTCAAGGATCTTTTCCAACCTCAATGATTCTATGATTCTACGGCACGGACAAGGCATCTGCTCAAAAGTTTTCTGAAACAGCACAAGAAGGGGAGAAAAAAAGTTGGGGGGGGAGGGGAAGAAATGCCTTTTGTACCATTCATATTTCTAGTTTACCACCCAAATCTGGCTTAAAAATCAGTTAGTTTGGCCAACTAATTATCTTGCTTTCAAAGAGTATTTCAGATCTCCAATGTATTTTATTTTTATGCCCTTGGTTGTGACATATTTTTGTTTGCAATTAATTGATTTGGTAATACATAACCAGAAATTCTACCTGGTTGCCAGAACACAATAGCTTATTTAATTTCATGGGCTTTTTATGGCCAACTAGGTTTTTAAGATGCTTTGAGAGCTAGTTCTTTCCTTTCCTTTTCTTATCACGTACTCAGAGCTACAAACAGAAGATGTTGCCAGGGAGGGGAGGGAGAATGTCAAGCTTCCACAAGAACATAGAAACAATAAATAGAAGCTACCTCCTTGAACTCACTTCACCCGTTCGTCAGGCCTCATGTTGGTATCCAAAGTCTCCTTGCTTTCTCTAAGAGTCTGTATTCCCTGGTATGTCCCCTTTCAGTGAATTAATTTTCACAGATGTTACTATGGTACCCTTTTCTGAGTATTGAAAGAAATCCACTTTCTGGTAATAATGTTCCTAATGTATTCCAAACAGACATAGCCTGAAACTGCGTCAGAAAGTCAAAACCGTGAACAGCAGCACCAGCATTTTAGTTATTCTCTTTTCCTCTTCTGGTAGAAGCTACCTTACCACCCAACCTTTCATCCTTTTCTTGGTTCCCTTCTTGTATAACTATGATATACACAGAGGTATTCCTGCAAGTACTCAGCAGATGGGGTTGCACATTTTTTTCTGCCCAGTGGAAGGACAAGAGGCAACAGACACAATTTGGAAGACAGTAAATTCCAGCTCAATTAAAAAAAAAAAAGGAAAAAAAAGGAAAAAAAACCTTATGAGGATTGTCAAACAGCAGAGTAAGTCTCAGGTGATGTGGAATCTCCATTCTTGAAGATATACAAAGCCAGACTTGAGCAAACTGCTCTAACAGAAGCTGCTATTGAGGGGCTGGACTAAATGGAAATCCCTTCCAAACAGCATGATTCTACAATTCACACACACTGAAAAGATCCATGTAGTTTACATTACACAGACTACAGAATGAAAAAAGTTACTTAAAACACATTGGTTAATTTTAAAGACGGCATCTTGATTCCAATCACAGTAATCATTAGGCAACTGAAATTGTGGCCAACTGCTGACAAAACACACTGTGAGGAACATCAATGAAAGATTATTTCACAAGACAGGGAATGGGGCATCTACAGAGTGAAACAATGGTAGCAGGAGACTTTTTTTCATTTACAAAACAATTTTGTTTAAATACTAGAGTTGGCTTTTTCAGCAAAAGCTGAATTTTGAAACTGAGACATGCAAAGCTACCTGTCCTGGTGTCAGCTGGGAGAGAGTTAATTGTCTTCCTAGTAGCTGGTATAGTGTTATGTTTTGGGTTCAGTATGAGAAGAATGTTGATAGCACACTGATGTTTTCAGTTGTTGCTAAGTAATTTTTAGACTAAGTCACAGATTTTTCAGCTTCTTATGCCCAGGGCACAAGGAGTTGGGAGGGGACACAGCCAGAACAGCTAACCCCAATTGGCTAAAGGAATATTCCATACCATGTGATGTCATGCCCAGTATATAAACTGGGGGGAGTAGGCCTGGGGGAGATTGCTGCTTGGGAACTAACTGGGCATTGGTCTGCGAGTGCTGAGCAATTGCCTTGTGCATCACTTGTTTTGTATATTCCAATCCTTTTATTATTATTGTAATTTTATTATTATTATCATTATTAGTTTCTTCCTTTCTGTTCTATTAAACTGTTCTTATCTCAACCCATGAGTTTTACCTTTTTTTCTTCCCGATTCTCTCCCCCAACCCACTGGGTAGGGGGAAGGGAGCGAGCGTGCGGCTGTGTACTGCTTAGTTGCTGGCTGGGTTTAAACCACGACACTACCATAAGTGTTATTCCTACAAGCAAACTGTTGAATTGTGGGCTTTGCTACAAATCTACATTCTTCCTATTTCAATAAATTGTTTTAAAAATCATGGCCATATCACAAGGAGGTTTTTAATAAAAAGCCTATTTAAGTTCAGCCACTTACAAGCCTATTTTTATATAGTACAAATGAAGGCTAATTGCAGTAATCAATGCTTTCTGAAATTTTTGTTGAACTAAGTATTGCTAGGGTTAATTTAAAAAGCCTTCGGCGGGGGGGGAATTTGTTTAGAAATCCAATGTTCATTTAAACTTTTTCCTATTTTTTGCATCAGAACCACACACTTTGTCCAAGGTCATGCATATATTTTACTAAAGCCATCCATGTGATGCAAACACATTAAATGAGAGAGAATGAATGATTTCCAGATAAATTGCTCAACTAGTTAGTTACCAAACATGTCTGTTTTCAGCTCTTACCAATGCCCTTTCACATAGGATTAAAGTACAAATCTTCAAAACTTCTCAAGTAACACCTCAATAGAATAGGCTTCTTAAAACTCTAGAATGCAATACACTTTCCCAGGATCTGAATGATTCTTATAGCTCTTTTCTAAACGCCTTCCTACTTCCTAAGATTATTTCTGAAGACTAGACCTCCAACCTAGTTGTAATACACCCACCATAGTCCATTAATATTGTACACAGCAGTAATACCACCTCCCCTCCATCTCTACTGCTGGTTGTTTTATTCAAAAATACTGTCTCTAACCCGTAAGTGCAATCTACAATATTAGTCTCTAGACCTGGGATCACGCATTTGGCTCTATTCAAATACAAGTTCCTCAAGTAAGTTCAACTCGCCAAGCAATTTAACAGTTAGTGATCACTCTGTATCATTAAAATTACTATATCTTTAAAACTACAACTTTTAGAGATTTATTAGGAGCAATGTATCTCCCCAAGAGCCAGCAAAGACAATGACCAAGAACCCCCTACCATGCAGCCTTAAGGGAACCTTCCTTAGGGTTTGAAAGTTCCCTGTTTGCTGACAGTTTTGGGGGTTCATTAATCGTAATTTTAATACAGTTAACATGAGTTACAACAAATATCTTTAGGAAAAATCCATCTGATTAAAAGACAGTATTCATCAGGAACAATTTCAAGTGAATCGCCCTATAATTAACCTATGTCCTGATCTATTGTTTTGTACATACTAGCAAGGCATTCAATTATTCTCATTCCCTTTAGACTTGGGTTATTTCTACATTTGTTTAAAAACAAGAGGTAACAAAAAAAATAAACCAAACCCCAAGACTGAAGTGCAAAAAAAATTAAATTAAGATTATCCTATGGTAACAGTTTCTACCAATTTTGGAAGTGTTTATTAGCCACCATTTAACATAAAACAAAGACAGACACACAAAAAAGTACTGAATTATCAGTGTAGTATGATTACATCATTAAAAAAAAAAAACCAAAGCCAAAACAACTGCAGAATATTTCTATTTTGTAGATGTAGCCTTGGCATTTATCCACATCCTATTCTTCTCTCCATGACAACTACAATTTCTTCTAATAAACAACAAAAAGTGGGCACGACTAACGCCCCCAGTCTATCATTTTATCTACAATTTCTTCTAATAAACAACAAAAAGTGGGCAAGGGTAACAGCCCCAGTCTATCATTTTATCCAAAATGATAATATTAGGTAAAAATTCATAACACCCAGATAATTTCATCAGAATTGGCTATACCAACTCTCTGTATTTCATATTAAAAAAACCACAAAAACCCTGTGACATAGTTCCTCACCTATTTAACTGCAGGAACTTGTGAAGCAGGAAACATATTCCAGACAAAACAGACTTCTTGTCTGGCTATTTCCTCTGATCTTGCCCTCTTAAACAATTAGTCAACACTTAGTTTTAGTTTAATGTAACAGTTTAAGACATTTAAAATGGTATAGATTATCAATTATACTTGAAATTTGATTTGTGAGGCACTATAAAAATATTACTAATTTATAGCCAAATAATTTCTACGAGGTTACCATCTCTAATTCTGCCAAATTTACAGTCAATGTTTTAGATTTGGACTATTTAAGTTTAAAATTAGATGCATTCACGATTAGAAGTTAATTGGTCCATTGGAAGAAAATATTTAAGCTAAAAAAAACTTACTGTAATATGCAGAAAGAGATTCTATGGTGTTTCTGGGCATCTTTTGCAAAAAGCTGTTCTCCCTATGCTTCACTCACAAAAGAGATAGCCAATTAAGGAAAAAAAAAGGCTAGAAACTAGACATTAAATCATAAAATGTAATAATGTTATCAGAAGGTTATTAGACCACCCCTCTCCACTAAGATGAGATCACACATGCTCATGTGTCTTACTACTTTTTATGAAATTTCAAAGACAGCCATATGCTCTTCCCAGTCTATTGCAGTGCTTCACAAGACACACTGCATTAATCTGCACTGGTAAAAATGTAAGCTTATTAGATTTTGTAGTGTTCCAAAAGACCTAGAACAGCAGCACTTACTCTCTGTATTAAATCAGCCTCGATTTTTTCAACCTCTCCTCATACGTCTTGGATCCAGTGTTCTGATCATCAGTACTATTGCCTTCTGGACTCTCCAATTTGGCAAGGTAATTTTGATTTGTTTGCATGTATTAAGTGCATGGCGCAAAACCAGACACAATGAGATTGTTGACTCCACTTCTAACCTAAGCTGAGCAGAGGGATTTACGCAGTGTTTTATGACAGTGCTTCCACTTATTTATCCCGGTATGATGTTAAATTTTCAGAACTTTTTTTGTGCATGATACTGTTGACTTAAGGTCAGCTTTTAACTCGCAATCTTTTTCTTCAGAACTCTCAGCCATTCCTTATTCTGTACTTGCCTGTTTTATTTTTCTTTAATTTAAAAGCAGTATTTTAAACTTGCCCTTAATGGCTTGTATCCCATTTTTCCCAGATCATTCTAATTTGTTGGTTCATGTCAATTTCTAATCCAATCTTCCAAATTCTCTGCAGTCTTTCAGCCTTCTATCATTTTTCACTGCAGTAAACATGGAAGTCAATGGGTACATTAGTAACCTCTTTTCTTGAGAGGTTTGAAAGACTGTTGTTTGGGCTGCTGCATCATAACTGACTTACATAGAACGCACTTTTAATAAGGAATATATTTCAGAGAGCCAGCCAAGCAATAAGCCATCTTTCAAACAAGAATCCAAGCTAAATGACTACCAGAATAAAACAGTGAATGGAAGCCGAATGTTAGAACAAGAAACAGACTTTGCTGATCCTCAGGTGAGGGGGGAAATAGTAAGCAAGAAAGACAGTAGATACTCCAGAAACACAGAGGGATGGTCCACCTTTGATCCTGATAAAAAGGGCAGGGCTAGATCAGCAACATACCCTTCTGAAAAGATACTTTCCTTTTCCATCAGGAATCATGTTGATCTATTTAGATATGTAGAAATAAAAAATATCTATCCAAGATTTCAGGTGCCCCTACAATAAACCTTACAACTCAAAGGCTTTTTGCAGAGATTAGTTTATCTTCAAAAGCCTATCACAGATAAATCTAACTTACAATATGTCCTAGAAAGGATAAGAAAGTGTTTAGAATGTAATAAAAAATGCCTAGTTGATCTTTCTTTTTTAATAAACTACAAAACCACAGTTCATAGATGGGATGGATTAGACCAAGCATGAAATATGGGGGGGGGGGGGGGGGGGGGCGCCAGGG
>NW_010973132.1:4264703-4291082 GCF_000737465.1 Haliaeetus leucocephalus | reverse complement strand
TGAGATGGTGGGGGGGGGGGGGGAAGACTACCATAGGAATGTTTTTACATGCGAGAAACACCAAGAAAAAATATTAAATAGGTAGATGGATTAAATACAGTTTTTCCCAGCCAGACTCTGATAGCAGAAAATAGTTCCGAATGCAGTTTGTTATACAATCTGACAGGAAGCAGGAATGCAACACAATCCACAGATTGCATAAGCAAGTAATACAGGAACGATATCTCCTCCGCTCTATTACTTAGTTACTTGCCTCAATCTACCAGCACTAACTAGATCTTACCTAGATACTGAGCTCCAATCAGCTTTCCTCCACTGCTCAATCACCCTTAGTAGCTGAGCAATGCATACAAAACCACTGGCTTAACTAGTGCTCCAGACATTGCAGTTTATAGACCTGCACAAATTCTCTTAATTATCCTCCCACACAAATTGGACAGAAAAGGCAAAAAGAGGTTTCGTGTAGTTCTCAACCACTGCGCTTTGTCCTTGCTAAAGGAAGGACTGCATCTCTACAAAAGATGCAACCATCACCACAGTGTACAGACAAATCAAGGTAAGGTGAACACAAAATGAATGTATAAAAATGAAGTATACAAATGAAGTATAAAAACTAAGTATAAGCAAGCATATATGCATGCATCCAGGCTCACAGTTAAACCAAAAAAAATTTTTAATTTACAAAACTGTAAACTAACATACAGACAAATTGCTGTATTATGTAACACCATGTACAAGGGACCACCCAATTCTGATAAGAAGTGAGGTTTGGACAAGTCATGCAAATTCTTCATATGTACTCTTCATTCATTTCCAGGGCCTGGAGCACGCAGATATTCACATGGGGCTGGGCTGAGGCAGGGAAAGACCATTAGAGATTTTCTAGTCATCTGCTAAGATTTTTTCCCTTTGAGTCATTGTTTCTATTCAGTATCAACAGGTCACTCCTGCCAACAGCAATGGCTGGAAGGGATGTGGTTAGATTAGCCAGTTCTAGTCTAAAGCTCTCACAGAAGCCACACCTGTTCTTCTCTAAAGTCAAATCATCCATTTCCAGTCTAGCAACTTTTAACACAGCGTTACCACAAACTGCTGGACAGATCCACTGACTGGCTGCTGCCTAAAGGGACAGGTTATGCTCCCACACTCTTTGCTCCTGCCTCCAGAGTCTCATTTCTTCCTTTAACACTTTCTGAATGCTTATCTGAGCTGATCCAACCGACAAACCAAGAAACAAAACTAGCCACCTTTTTGCTGGGTTTGCAAGATAAATCAGTTAATCAGTTTCAGCAGAGGTCAGATATGGAGAAGAGCAGGGTTCAGGAAATGGAAACAACCCCTTCCAGCAACAGTAAGCAGTTACAACAGCCAAACGAGTTTCAAGAAACTCAACTGGAAACAGGATGCTTGGAAAGCTACCACCATATTCTTTGTTCTGGCCTGGCCATGAGGTCCTCAGAACATAATTTTAAATCCCACATTTTCTTTTTTCCTTTGTTTTTTTAAACCATTCATTAAATTCTTAAGCTAACAAAGTACTTCAACAGTTAAAACTGTATAAATAAATAATAAATTAAGAGTACTTCAGATGTTTTCAGCTTGACAACCATTACTGAAGTTGGGTGAACAGTGAAAGCATCTCATCTGCAACAAATTTGTTTGAGCTGTTAGTCTAATTTGTTCAATTGTGAAAGTTTCTTTAACTTTCACAACCTTCTTACCTTTACCGTAATTAACAATACTGATCATAACAGTCTTTTCTACAGTTGCATCAAAAAAGAACAACATCACAACATGCTTGGTCTCCAGGTTCACACCTGAATTCACATTTCAGTGAAGTTCACTTCATTCTTTAATCAACTTCTCAAAAAGAAGAGAGTTACTATTCTTCCAAGATTTATCTTTTATGATACATTTATTTAAATTAGTATTATGGTACTTGCATAGACCTTCAAAAACATAAGAATCGGTAGTATTAAGTTTTCAATACTCATCACCATTTGAGAAAATCTAGCACTGGATCTAGGATATCCCAGAGCACACATTAAAGCCACAACAGCTTGCTTAGTTACAGTTCTCAGGGAAACTTCATGGAATAGGGCCTGTGCCCAACTTCTGTAGAAGTAGTGCTTGTCTCTGAGCAATACATGTAATATCTGCAATACAGATGAAAGGGCCCAAAAATACTGCCAAAGAAGAAGGGCTTTGTACATAAGACAGAAGGTACATAATGTATCTATCCAAGAACTTCTCTTTTTAGAGGTGAGAGGCAAAGAGGAGAAGGGAAAATAATGGGTGTAAGGAGAAAAGAAAGGTGAAACAAGTGTCTGATTGACCCAATTTTCTCAGTGATGTGACATAAAAGCAAAGGACCTGACCTCACTTTTGCAAAATTTGCTTCTTCCAGCTGACAAGGATTTATCAACAGAAGAGCAGTCTTCAGTTGCTGTTTAAGTAGCACAAGTCTTCATCTAGATTCTTTACACCTAGTTTTTGTCCCAGTGGAGGCAACATCACAGGGGAAGAGAAGTACTTACCTATCAGCAATAATTACTTTTCAAATTAACACTTTTGGGGACTCTTCTTCCTCACTTTCATTTTGAAGCCTAGGTAATTCTCTGAAAGTAGAAGAGGAAAAGAAGATCATTAGTTTTTATCCTTTTTTCATCTTTATCCATGTTTTCATGCTTTGACTATTAAATGCAGCATTCAAGAGATGCATGCAAATGCTCTTATTAGAAATATTGCTCAGAATTTTATATGATTTGTGATCAGATTTCTTGTAGCAAAACTCTTACAAAAACAGACATTTATACATATGAACAACCTCTATTTATACTGAAGTTGAAAAAAATAGAAACTGTCTGCTTCATTGCCAAAAAAAAACCAACAAAGGTTAAGTATAGACCCTGAAGTCATCTGTGAAAATGAATTAAGAAAACAAGGGGGAAAAAAGCAGTGGATTCATTCTTGGGATATATATAGCCAGGCTTTAGGAAAAAAAAAAAAAACACTGAGAAAAATTGTAGGATCAAGATCCTAAAACCAGATGCGAAAAATTAAAATGGTAAACTCTTGAAACTGAAATAGTTGCCACATGGAGAAGAACAGGCTCTACCTTTAAAACAGATGTAAGCAAATTAACTTAGTTTGTACCACTTGTTTATTTATGTTTTTGTACATAACATAGCATACACAGTAGACCATATATGACATAGTAGATTGCTTTAAACAAATTCTTACTTCTGGATTATCAAGGCATGGAGTTACTACATCATTTTATAACAGTGGTCTCACTAATTCTGAATGGCTGTATACTACTGAACTAAGTGTTGATTCTTGGCCATTTAACAGAAAAGCAATCAAAAGCTGCACATATCAGACTCTGAAACAGCAATAAATTGGATGTTGAAAAGCTAATTTGTGAACCTGACTTCAAGGAAAGGGTAAAAACTGGGGAAGAAAAATAAATAGGAAATCAATTAAAGCAACAATAGTACCAGGAATAGGAGTGAAGAGAAAAATGATAAATGCTTCAGATAATTGTCTTTTACTGCAGTGAGAATTCTGCCAAATTAATCTTATTTTTGAATGAAAATTAAGTGACTTTATATTTCGAAGAGAAGCTTCAGCAGCTGTACTGTTAAATGAACAAGGTGAACTGGCAACTCTAAAAATCTCAAAAGCAGCAACAGTGATAAAAATAAAAAAACCCCAAATTCTGTATTTTCTTTTTCATGTAATAAATTATTTAAAATAATCAGCACCTACAAGGTCAGAGCCCATGAACTTCTAAAAATGGAACGCCTGGGGGAAAGAGTGAGATAGCCTATTTCCATTTTCATTCGAGATTGATAGTTTGGGTATACTTAAGCTAAGGCGACACTAAATAAAAAGGATATAGCTTTTCCTGTGATAAAGAATCTCAGAAATCCAAACAAAAAAATACAACACTGTTACCCCATGTATAAAAAGTAGCATCAGAGTTTTAGCTTTCCAGAAAAACTAAACTAGTTTTTTTATTGTACCTCTTATCAAATCAGTTACACTACCTGTTCCAAAAAAATAGAGGTGAAGCTATCAGCTGAAGGTAATTCAGGAAGCCAAGCAAAAATGAATATGGAGCCCCCCTGTTCCAAGAGCTAGCCCTACAGTGAACCCATTAGAGCACAGTCTAGAATGATGGTTACTTTTAATTTTCTATGAAACATTATGCTATATCTTCTTACAAGTCCATATGTGCAACCCCAATAACAGGTAGAAGGTAGCATATTATGTGAGCCATATATATGGAAAAACAGATTTAGACAGATTGGCTCATAGTAAAGGTGAAGTGGAAATGTTTACATTTCATGTAATGAAAAAAAACTACTACTAAATTTAGAAGTTGATTTATCTGTGAGCCACAGAATTACAGGCAGTACCAAAAGGCCAGAGTCCTACAAGGCTAGGCAATTCACCATGCCCTACAAAAAGCTCTCCAGAATTTTAAAATGTGGTATCCTAAAACATATAAAAACACACACAGAACAACAAAAAGAAAGCATGAATATTTGGGTCTTTTTTTTCCACACTAACGTACTACCGGAGTGAAGTAGCTATTTAATAGTTGTTGACAAAGTGGAGGGGAAAAAAACCAAAACTTCCAATGTATTTTACACCTCTCCTCCAGGAAAATTTGTCCACAACATGAATAACTAAAAAAAAGTAAAATTACAAAACAGTGAAACGTTAAGTTGGTTTAACATAAAACAGTCCGGTCTAGCCTGGTCAAGTCATCTGTAGCTCCACTTAACAGATTCTACCCGTATGACAATGAAATTTTGATCTGAGTTCCAATTACATTTTTGCAACCAACTATGCACTCAGTTAGGATACATTCTTGTAGCCCATAGTCTGCTCAGAGTAACTCACAAAAAAAGTAACAAATGCTGTACTGAAATCAAGATGCAGGAGACCAGCATTTTTTTTTTCCATCCATAAATCTATTACTGAGAGGAAAGAAATAAATCCCTTTGTTTTAAGATCATCACAACTAATGTAAAGTGACTGTCTATTCCATTATCTTTTTATGGAACTGCGGAAAAAAATAGTCAACCTACTCCAAGTCATTCAAAACTTTAAAACTACCAAGAAGCTTACAATTTTCCAGCCTAATATGACTAATATATCCCTGAAAACAGAATTCTATCTATAACATAAAAACTACAACTATTTTAAAAAATCTTCGCATTTGTTGTTCAACCACCTCAACAGTATTTACAAATATCACTAGATTAATTAAACAGTGGTGCCTTCCAGATAAATTTGGCCCTCTTGCAGAGATCTTTTTGGAGATAAAGGTCATGAAGTGACCTTGCAGATTGGAAATTTTAGATATATGCCCAATTCTGACTCTGAATTGCTGGGTGAATGTGGACTAGTCGCTACCTTTCATTTTTAGAAAAATTAATCTATTTATATTTTCCAGTCTTAAGATAAGAGAGAATGTGGTTTTCTAATGGAGAAACAGTTATTTAGCTGTAACACTAACAGTTCTCTTATACCCATCAATCCTTTTATTTGATATCATTGTTAGTTGCTGATACTAAGCAAGTTTCCTTAAACAAATATGGAAAGAAAGAACATCCCAGTGGAAGAGAGGGAAAAATAATCTTTTTAATACATATATTAAAAAATAGATATATATGTAAGATTTTCTATACATATTTTATATATCTATTATATATATGTGGGTTTTTTTGGTTTTGTTTTTTTTTAGTTTAAGATTCCTTACTGCTAAGAGCTAAAGAAAAGCTGGAATATACACAATCCATAATATGCAAGGACCAAAGCCAAATCACCTAGCGTCTACTGCACGCAGAAGAAAGGTTCTCAGGAATTAGCTGTTTTGCAGTGAAGTGCACAGGATTCTTTCTGCAGTTCAATTTTGTAGAGAAGGTTCTCATTCAAACAAGCTTTGACTACCACAGGTTTGAGAAGGACATACAATTCTTCAATGAAATTCTATTTTAATCAAACAAGATACAGATTTGGAAGCATTATTCTTCAAAATTCCTCAAAACAAGCCTAAAAGACACAGGTTTCCTTACACTTGTTTTTCCCTATCAGACAGAACTTTGCCACTTTGAGCTTGTTCTAAGTGTACACCATTTTTAATGGCACAAATAATAATTAGGAGCAAAATTCAGTATCATTAAGTGTTTATCCTTACCAGAAGGAAATATAAAACAGTTGCTATAAGGTATAAAGTCCCTTCATGATAGTGAAATTTTCACACATAATGTTTTCTCAAGGCATAAATCAAGAACAGTCAACAAAACTGATATAGTACACAGACCAGTACATAATCCTCTGATTTCTTTCATGGACATATGAAAGGGCCAAACTAAGAACTGAGTTTTTAAAAACATCCCAAATATAAACACATTTTTAACCTATTCACTTGCTAGGAGGTAGGTCACCCAAAATGTAATAAACCAATGTGACACTGTGCAGTTCTCAAGTTCTTTCCTGCTCCCCTCCTTCAAGACACATTGGCCCAACCACTTGACTAGTTTTTCCCTTTTATTTAAAAATATGTGACCCTAGCCGGCACATCCCAATATTCCCAGAATACAGGTTACTGTTGTTCAGTGTCCCCAGCCCTACATTTTTCACTTTACAAAGTTTCATCTATGCTACAGTGACATTGCTAATACATTACACACTTGCATGCATAGTGCAAATTTGGGGAAAATTTGGGAAAACACTGCAATCACTGGACCTCTCTTAGCTCTCTCAAATCCAGGAAAACATATGTTATGTTTCTTTTCCCCAGAGTCCCACTTCTTCTCAGCCATGTGAAGTGCCATCTGTGCTTCCCAGCCTGGCAAGCTAAAAATCTGCTGTCATTCATATCGCCAGTGAGCAAATTAAAGGCAAAGACTGTCCTCTTTAATAAAATAACAAGACTTATGAATGGCAATCTAGATCACAGCTCCAAAGCGATGAGTAGCAATCATGGTTAGTTTAAGGGTCATAGGGAAGAAAAGGTGGCAAACAGTAGAACTATCTTCAGAGCTTCCCAGAGTAGCTGGAAATCTCAGAAAGTAAACAAAAATACGACTCAACTGACACAACTCATTTAGTGGGATACTGCATAAAGTTAGAAGGCATACCCGGCTCAGGAAGGACAGATATAGATGGTGGAGCAGGAAATCTTGTCTTGACTATCTAAGGTTGGTATACTTGGTCTGAGATCCAGAATGCAACAGAAGCCAAACACTCCACATAACATTAAAATGAGAAAGTTACAGTGAGAAGGAAAGTGTAGATCTCCTATAAATTACCAAACAAGAAAATTTAAGTGGATGAGGGTTTGGAGGGAGTGTTGAGAGAGGTTGTTTTCTTCTCTTTGGTTCTTTTGTTTTGTTGTTTTGGGGTTTTTTTCTAGACAGCAGAATCATTCAAAGCACAAGACTTAATGACTTACTGGACAGGCCTTTCAGGAAGCATATCATAGATATAACTGAGTTAACCTCTAGCTGGTAACTGGCTTGACTATTGGCTTTATGAAAGTTAACCTGAAAGGTTACATCAATATACTAACGTCTGAAACTTTCCCAGACACCGAAATACAAATCAGCATGTTAGAACAAGCCCTGAAATACTTTTGATAAAGGCCAGCTGCACTCTTCCAACCTCTGGGAACAGTCTGAAGGTTATCACATGGCCAGGAAAACTTCCAAATGGTACTGCACATGCAGCTACCTGTTTTGAAGGCTAAGAGATTAACAGAAAGGACAAATCTCAATCCATGCCAGCTGTCCTCAATACCAGACAATTGGCCACTTTCTTAGTGTTGATGCAGCCAAAAGGGATTTGAAATCAAGTCAGCTTAAGGAAACAAAAACTAAGTGCAGATAAACTCTAGAAGAGTACACAAAACTAAGAAAAGGGGAAAGTAGTAACCATCTTCAGAAATTTAACCAAAAGAATGAGGAAAGTTGGAGGCAAGGAAACTACACAGAGAGAACACTCTCTCCAGATACAGGCTACTGAAAGGAAAGACTGAAAAAAAGCTGTCAGGAAAGCCCAGTTAAGAAAGTTGTTAAGTGAGAATACAGACAACATGAAGAAGAAATAAAGCCTGAAATGCTGACAAAACCTGTTCTCTTGAAATAAGGTCAAGAAACTCAGTAAGAAACAAACCTGTGTTTGAATTTGAGGAAGGAAATTGTTTATGCAGTACAGCCTCATGATTATTTGTTATGGGTTACAGTAATTAGTTCAAAAGAGAAAGCCTACCCTATCAAAAGACAAGGCTATGAATACAATGTTTGACAGTCCCAGCAAAAAAAATGTAAGATCTAAATCAGCAAGCTTCACAGAAGGAAAAAGACAGTACCATGCATGTCACTGAAAAACAATACTGATGTTGAAAACACAACAAGAAGGAACATGGCTATAAGCCAAAAAAAAAAAATATTTCTATTTCTTATTTATATAAAAAAAGCTAGAGGGCCTTGCTATTAATTATGAGGGATTATTTTCAACTGTGGGATTTAATTCAGTCTATCAAACTTCAGATATAAAGGAGATAAAGTTTTTTAAAAATTAAAAAATATACACCTTACTACTCACTACAAATACCAGCTACCCCTACAAATACCATTACTCAGTCTTTTAGAGTCAGAGCAATTTATATTGAAAGAGAAGTGAACACACAAGAGAAATACCAACACCAATAGAATTCCTAAGAAACCTTTATGTATGGATGGAAACAATCCATGTAGTAGCAGATTAAAAGAAACAAACAGCATCTTCTATTGTGCCTCAGATGCCTACCCTGTTCTTTCCTCTCTTTTTTTTCTTCCTTCTTAAAATGGTAAGTTCTTCAAACCTGCCCACATTGAGAACACAGTTTGATACTGCTATGGAAATTATAATAGGAATTCATACATAATTTCATTTTTCATTTTAAGTTTTTCAAACAAGAACCAAATAAAAATCATAGCATTTTATTCCAAAGTCTATTGTCAAACAGCTTGAGTGACTCTGCTTCTATTAACTGATTGGTCAAAGAGCAGTAAGGTGACATTAAAAAGACTGTGGTCAACTTCACTGCTGTGATTCAGAACCATACCAGCAGCTGTGCAGATTTCAAAGATGATATCAATTTCATACTGCTGCCATTGCTGCTCCGCGGGAAGGCTATGAACAGATGCAAGCAGCATTCAGCATCCAGGAAGCTGAGAAAAAAGGAAGACACAACACTGCTTCCCTTGAGGCGAGACAGCGCTGCAGCTTCATGTTTATCAGACACAGGCTAATCAAAGGCAGATCTTCAAACAAAGGTCAAGATGACTACCAAAGCTGAGATTCTAGCAATTAGTATCAAAGAAGTGGTCAGGGATTTTCAATAAGAAAAATCTGAAACTCCTTTTTAAAATTTGTCTGTTAGGTGGCTGATGGTGCCTGATAATGAAGGAAGCTGAAAATTTGTATTGAATATAATTCCATCAGCATGAATATTACACAAAGAAATACGCAATTTATATATTTCAGTACACCAGAAAATGCTTTTGAAACTATTGCTCGATACTACACACCGAGCTTTGTAAAGCCTAAATGTTAGGGGAAAAACATGTACTAATACTATGGTCCATTTCATTTCAGAGAGGTTTCAGGTCTTTTAAGTTGCTCATATTTGAATATTTTTTTGACACATCTTTTCCTTGAGTGTGCTTCACTACAAACAGACTAAAACAGTGTGATATTAAGAGACTATTGCTAAATGTATGCACAAAGGTTCCTCCTGAAATGGTTCTGTTATTTGCCTATCTCCCACTTTTACTATCCATTAGGCAATCCTGCATTCCTCTCTTATTCCTCTGATGATTAATTTATGAAGGAAATTTTTAGAAATTTATATGTGTCTTCCCTACTTAGGGATAAAAAGCAAATATTTTTAAAGTTACATGTTGAGTTTAATTAAGCTGAATTTCATCTTTTTATGTCTTTCAATCTATAATGTATGAAAGAAAGCAAACAGACTCACTGCAGTGAATTTACTATGGGTTAAAGACTCCACAAGAGTTCTTCATTCATTCCCAAAACATGTATATATTGGTAGTAATTCAGGTTTCCCTACACCATCCTATGACTGTGGTATAAACTACCCTATGTGACCAGTATTAGATATAATCTGGTGTAATTACATAGTTCTGTATATATGTATATCTATGTATGTATAATATGGATATGTACAATCTATACTGTATCTATAAGCTAGTTTTCATAGAGCAAAGAACTTCATAAATTATACCAAGCATCACCTCCATTTTCCTTCGTAACAACAGCTTCACTTAGATCACCCTTTCCCACAGCAGTCAAGAGGTGCTGACGGACACCATGCAAAGACAACAAGGCGGTACTCAAAAACCAAAGGGATATAGAACTGTGAATTTGGGTTTTCTGCTAAATCCTGATCCCAGCAAGAGGACAGTGGGAAAGGAAAAGGCAGTATATGGAAGAACTCTGGAAAGCATGAAAGAAAAAACATTGAGACAATGTTAAAAAACACTGAGATGTAACTTTAAGCCTGATGCAAAAGCACATTTTGCAGTAGCTTTCACTATACGCATAGTTTTACAGAGATACAGTTTGACATCAGTGCTGTCCATCATTGAACTCATTAGAGAGCCTACTGGATAAAGAAGGACAAACTTGTCACTTCATACATCTCCATCAGAAAATAGAAAGTCTCAAGCTAAAAAAGAGCAAGATAGAAGAGAACTGAGACACAAAATGTTTTGTTGAGGCTCAAACTGCATCCCCAAGAACTGATGACTCTTCCTTCATCTTTTCTCCACACACTATATATGCTGACCGAGTAACTGTCACTAATTACACATACATAATAAGTGCAGCTTAGGGAAGACAGGCCCCCGCCATAGTATAAATGCCACTAGAAATCACAGTTCGAAGGACAATATTCCGTTTTGGTTTACCACATTCCAGCAGAAATGTTTCACACTGATATATGTGCTACTAATACACCACAAAAAGTATTTACACTGATTATTCTTAAATACTGTCACACTGTATTTTGGGTGTTTTTTAATGCTAGTACATACTAACTGTGCACACCTAGGACTATCCACCTTCAAAATAATAATAAGTCTTCACACAGCACATCCAAACACAGCTGAAGAATTCTCAGATGAGAATCCACAGTTCGTAACACTTTTTTCTCGATAATCACATTTGACCTAACATATAAATAAAAAATGTCATAATCTAAGGGCTCTGAGCTCTAGATACCCTTCAACACCAAGGGATGGCAGTCAATAAACACCACATTGATGCAACATTTTCAAGCAACAGCTAAGAACTGTCCAAAGGAGCATTCCATATGCTTCCATTCCAAAGCACTTATGATTTCAAAAAGCACAGTTAAAGCTATCACCTCTTTTGATAAGATACGTCTAAGCCAGATAACGAAATAATCAATCTTGTAGTTGCATCTGCCAGGGAAGGTAAGAAGTTTAAGCAACAACAATACTACACATTTTTAAGAGACTTCAGGAGAAAAGCCACTAACAAAGGTTATCAATGTAAAGATTTCCTGTTTATGACTTTGAGAAGCACTTGAATAACAGAAATGGCACAGAGAAACATTAAGTACACAAGCAGTTCTTTGCTGTCCTAGAAGTCAGATCAACGGAAACCCCCTCAAAATAAATGAAAAACTGTACTGGCTAAGTATGTTTGAGTTGCAGGTGCCACTGAATTACACCCAATATTTACTAACTTCTCAGCAGGAAACGATAATCTTCATGAACTCCCAGGATGCACCTTTGCTGTCTAACACAGTGTGAGGATATTGCAACACTTCACATCAGTATCATGAGAAAATATATTTAAATAAACCTTTAAAGACTGTGAAAAAGTGTTTCTGTGTTACATTAGCTATATAAATATTAAGAAAGCCAGAGGAAGGCTGTTCAGAACCTGTATGGACTTTTCAGATTGTACCCTGAAATTAACAAGATAAAATTCTGCTTACTATTTTTTACATTTATTTTCAAAAATAACGATGCAATTGATACCTTGGTTAACTTTTCTGATGGGACACTAAACCATATCTCCACCTACTAGCTTAGATTTTTAGAAACATAAAAAAGTGGTCATATAAATCTATAAAAACAAAAAGCCATCAAGATTAATCATTTATTTTCCTGTAGCAAACACATTCTGTAGCAATCTGTAGCAAAACACATTCAAAATATCATACACATGCCTTAACCAACATGGCATGACTTGACAACACTTGAAAATCATTACTACATTGTATCATAGCCAATTTTATATTTGTCTTCTAAAATACATAATTCTTTCACAAATTTCTACTTTAAGGAGAGGATGTTATTCAACCAAGAGCAAACCTGGAATCTGCCAGGTCAAAGTACTACAGAAGGGATCCCCAAAGTTAAGAAACCAGTAAATTTTACATTATATTAAAGGACCTATCAAAGATCGGGGCGGGGGGAGATAAAAAAAATACACATCACATCAACAAAAGCTGCAGATAAAAAGGATTTATATTTAATCTTTTCCAAATCACAACTGATGTCAACTTGACATAAAAAGTTGGATAAAAGGGTATCTTAATGACAGGTGAAACTCAATATTTTGAGTTGCCTAAATTGCTGTCCAGAAAGAATAGCATCCTTAAGTACTCAGTGCAAGTTAATTTCAACAATTCAGCATAAACCCTCAGGCACTTAACCTGAGAATTCAGTTAAAACTTCCTCAAAAAATAAACAACTTTCTCAAGTAAAAATACAGAAAACACTGCAATTATGTCTTCAGGTAAATTAATGAGACACCCTCATTTAAAAAATTAATTTCAATCATTTTACTTACCTGAACAAGTTGACATCATCCCAGTAGAAATACTGTACTGCTACCTACCAGTTCCCTACTTTTTGCAAAGCTGTCCCTAGCACTTGAACAATTCACTTGGCTATAGCCAATAGGTCTAACCTAGCATAAAAATTCCTTTACAGTTATTACAATTGATGACAAAAGCACGGGAAAGTTAAGTCCTATTACGTGTTAACATATTTATCAAACGTTATTTAAACAAGAGCTAACCATAATTGCAAAAATTGCCAACCAATAATCAGAATTCTGTTATACATTCAGACCTTGAGCAATTACATGTCTCAGACATTTCAACTAATAGTTTTGTGCTCCCTCTGTCTTCATAACTCATTTAACCCTTTGTCAGATCTACTGCTTTCCATCCTGCATCTGACATAAGGTGAAGAACATTATACATCCTCAGACTCTTCCTGTAAATTAAAAGAGAGACTATGACAAAGACAGGACAATGAAAAGAAGTTGATGCGTATCAGACCATTCAATTAAATATAGAATTATTCCTAGTGCTTATGCAATAAATAACAAAATGCTTGTAGAAAGTATAACTCAGACCCAGGAAGCCATTTTACAATTAAGACCCATACACAGCTTAAACTCTAGTGACCTGCATGCTCACGAGAGGAGTAGTCTCAATGTTGGTTTTGGCACAACTCTCTCTTTTCAGAATCCAGTCTCAACTACAGGCAAAAGTGTTCAATTCCAAAGGAAGAACATCCTCCCTTGAGAAAACAAACATCAAACCACAACACTGCAATGAAACACAGAATGGGTGAGGTTGGAAGGGACCTCTGGAGGTCATCTTGTCCAACCCCCTGCTCAAGCAGGGCCACCTAGAGCCAGTTGACCAGGAACATGTCCAGATGGCTTTTGAGTGTCTCCAGACGGCTTTTGAGTGTCTCCAGAGATGGTGACTCTACAACCTGTCTGGACAACCTGTGCTAGTGCTCATTCACCCTCACAGTAAAAAAAAGCATTTCCATATGCTCAGACAGAACCGCCTGTGTTTCAGTTTGTGCCCATTGCCTCTTGTCCTGTCACTGGGGCCTACTGAAAAGAGCCTGGCTCTGCCCTCTTTATACCCTCCTGTATTGATCCTGACCAAGAGACAGTTGAACATTTAGGAGTTAGTGATCCACATAACAGTTAACCTGAGTGGACACTGGCTGCAAGTTAAACTCAGCCAGCTAATTGTAACAGAAGAGCCTGCAAGCAGTTCCCCCTTGGTACCAGTGATTATACCACCTGCATGGTCTTGCCTTTATCTAGAAGTGCAGCAAGAATTTCTCACAAGAACATCCTTCAAGAATAGAGTTGTTTTCTTGTGAGTGAATTACATCACAGCTCAAATGACCAGAAGGAAGAGCTTCTCTCCACAGACAGAATCTGCTCTGCACAGTGCACCAGGGGAAAACCCATCCAGGCTCCATCTGGTGCTGCATAAATGTGGGGTGCCCAGCACCTGGAGAGATGTAAGATTTACTAGCTATCTATATTTCTCTTCTTTGTCTGCCTTATTAAAGCAGTAATCTTATTAAGCCGTTTGTTGTCAGGCCTTTCTTACTGAGATCCAGAAAGTACGCTGCACTGTCTGTTTCTTACCTCACCCTGACTCCGGTACCCTCCTTCAGGTATTTATATACATTGATCAGATTCCCCTGAGCTTTCTCTTTTCCAGGCTAAACAGTCCCCAGTTCTCAGTCTTTCCTCATAGGAGAGATGCTCCAGCTCCTTCATCACCTTTGTGGCTCTTTGCTGGACTCCCTCACGTATGTGTCTGTCTTGCACGAAAGAGCCCAGAACTGGACACAGTACTCCAGGCGTGGCCACACTAGTGCTGAGCAGATGGGAAGGATCACCTCCCTCAAACTGCTGGCAACGCTCCTCCCAGTGCAGCCCAGGATACTGTTAGCTTTTTTAGTTGCAAGGGCACATTGATGGCTTGTGTTCAACTTGGTGTCCACGAGAACCCCCAGGTCCTTTTCTGCAAAGCTGCTTTCCAGCCAGTCCATGCCCACTAATTGGGGATGTTCCTCCCCAGGTGCAGGACTTGGCATTTCCCCTTGCTGAACTTCATGAGGTTCCTGTTAGCCCATTTCTCCAGCCTCTTGAGGTCTCTGAATAGCAGCATAACCCTCTAGCATATTAGCCACTCCTCCCAGTTTTGTGTCATCAGCAAATTTGCTGAGGGTACACTCTATCCCCATCATCCAACTCATTAATGAAGATGTTAAACAGGACTGGACCCAGTATTGACCCCTGGGGTACACCGCTAGTTACTGGCCTCCAACTAAACGTCTTGCCACTGATCACCACCCTCTGGGCTCAGCCATCAAGCCAGTTTTCAGCCATCTCACTATCTGCTCATCCAGCCCATACTTCATCAGTTTCTCTACAAGGATTTTACGGGAGACAGTGTCAAAAGACTTAATGAAGTCTAGGTAGACAATATCCACTGCTCTCCCTTTGTCTACCAAGCCAGTCATTTCATCATAGAAGCTCATCAGGTTGGTCAAGCATGACTTCCCCTTGGTGAATCCATGCTGACCACTCCTGATTACCTTCTTGTCCTTCACATGCCTAGAAATGGTTTCCAGGATTGGTTGTTCTATCACCTTCCCTGGGATGAAGGTGAGCTGACCAGCCTGTAGTTGCCTGTGTCCTCCCTCTTGCCCTTCTTGAAGACAGGAGTGACATCTGCTTTCCTCCAGTCCTTAGGCACTTCTCCCAATTGCCATGATCATTTGAAGATTATTGAGAGTGGCTCACAATGGTCGACTCTGCATATACTGTCTAGACACAGCCAAGAAAATAACTTGCATAAGGAAAGAAAGATGGCAGGTTGCCAAACCACAAAAAATGCCTTTATAAAAGGGCAGTGGATTCAGGTATCCCCATAACATGGAGCATTTTCTGGGAAAAATGGCATGAGTGTTCCCTGCTTAAATATCAGAATTGTAGAGTGAGAGAGCACAGACAAACCCTCAAAGTAAGACCAATGAGAAAAACTGCCACAGGAAAAAAAAAAAGAAAGAAAAAAAACCTGTTTGTTTCAGCAGAGAATCAACTGTAACTGTGAACGGACCAACACTGGAGACATGCATCCGGCTAACTAATCCACTTAGGCAGGCATACAAGTCTGACAGTTCCCTTTCCATACTTGTGAAGAATGAGCAAGCCCACCCTAAACAGTCATAGCACTCAAATAGTAAACCTGAGATTGATACAGTTGAAATAGATGTACTCACAATCTACATAAGAAAATGTGCCATGAAAGGCAGAGTCCTGGAGGTCCTAACTGATAGTATAGTTGGCCACAAAATTGTAACTGTCTCTGCAAAGCAGGAACAGCAGGATCTCATCTCCTGTAGGACTTCAGGAAACAGTGGACTTGGAAGTAAGCAAAAATCAATGTTCTGTAAAATGGTATCTCGAATTCATTCTGTGGAGAATCTAGGATCAAAACGTCTCTGGCTGAGAGATACCAGCTTATCCTGTTACATCTCAAGACATGGTTTTATGACCTTACTGTCAGATTTCCATACTCGGGATATTTCCTATTCTTGGCCCAATACCTTGAAGCAACCAGGGGTATACCAGAGATGTGTCTTCACCGTGCCTGAGGATAAAACTGCAAGCAAGTGATTTTGTGCACACACATAGAGAGGTCTGAAGAGCAATCAACCGAGTAGAGACAAAGTTCTCTCAGCACTTCTGTAGACACAGAATCTGCAGAGTTATTATCTATCATTACCTATGCATGACACTGCAATATGTTGCACAGGAAAAGGAAACAAGCATTTTAAATTATGCTGAACTCTCTGTATCTTATATGTATGTCTAGCCCCTCGAGAGATCAACATTTCTTTGCTCTAGGTTATACTGAATCCCTCATCCTGCAAGAGCACTATCCATTGTAATCAAGTGGAGGATAAAAGAGCTTTCTCACATGCATTCCAAGGGTCCTGCTGTCACTGAAGGAAAAAAATTACATCAGAAGAAGCCATCAACAACCTGCCAAGGGACAGCATCTCCTGCTCCCTAGAAAGTACACAAAGCACACTCACATCTGCAGAGTTTGAAGATGTTGTCATAGGGTGTAATGTAAGCTGACATACTACCCAAATTGTCATCCATCTTTACAGCATGGTAGGGCAAACTTAAGAGTATTGATACCTAGTCCAGCACCACCTCACTGAAGTTAAAAGACAACAAAAGTTGCAGAGAGAATGTCTAGCAGTTCAACCCAAAATCCAGAGTGTTAAATAGGCATCTGCAAGGAAGAACAACTCGAGGAGAACATCTTTCAATGCCATTGTGTCCTAAACAGTGGGCCACATCACGAAAAAGGTGTAATTCATACCGTCCCAACTGCTATAACTTGGAAACACCCCAAGCAATGGACAGATCAAAAAGTAAGACATTGTACTGTTTAAAAAAAAATAATTTAACAAACCCAACAGAACTGTGAAACAGAGACTTATTTAATGAACAGAAATGTGAAGACATATATCCAGAAGATTATAATCTATGACCAAGTCTTCCCAAACCTTTGAAAAAGCTAAAAAACCCAGAGCACAGAAAAAAGAAGTGCAGAGACTATCTAAGCTTACCAAAGCATGGCTCAATATCACAAAGGTGTCTCAGTGAAACAAAACCATTAAGTAGGGGAAACAATTAATATATTTTTAAATTATTTTTTTTCTTCCGTGAATTCAAACCTTGCCCTAAATAAGGAACAAATGCTTGCCTAGACCACTGAAACTAAAGACATAATGTGTCCTGCCATGATGGTCTTATACAACTATCCTGGTTTTGGCTGGGACAGAGTTAATTTTCTTCTTAGTAGCTGGTACAGTGTGTTTTGGATTTAGTGTGAGAATAACATTGATAACACACTGATGTTTCAGTTGTCGCTAAGTAGCATTTATCCAAAGTTAAGGATTTTTTAGTTTCCCATGCTCTGCCAGCAAGCAGGTATACAACAAGCTGGGAGGGAGCATGGCCAGGACAGCTGACCCAAACTAGCCAAAGGGATATTCCATATCATAGAACATCATGCTCAGTCCATACTGGAGTGAGAGAAAAACAGGAAAGAGAGAGAGAAGAGACGCCATCAATCCACTACATACACCGCAACAGCAAAAACTGTTCAGTCTCAAGTATGCAATCATCTAATGTGTGAATATCCATACTGATTGTCAAACAGAGGAAGCTGTTTTGCAAAGACCCAAAAAGGCACAAGATGTCAGCTAAGTACAGCATATCAGAAACCTGTATACATGTTTCAGGTATATTACATATTTTATCATCATAAATAGAGGCACGGAGCTAAAGACATAGGTTGCAGGCAATCTGAAAGCTCACATTTTGAAATGAGTCACTTGGTCAACAGAAATCTCCTTATAGGCAAAGAGTTTAAAGAAAAAATTTATGTAATTGAATACACTAATAATTTAAAGAATTCATTTTAAAAAAAAGTTTTATGAACTGTTCAATAAACAGCATGTCAGATAAATATTAACACAAGTATTTATTACATACATGCACATAAACACCTCAAAAAAATTAAAAAAAACTCCAAAAAGCTTGACAAATGTATTTGTACCCACACAAATCAGACTTACCATAAAAAAAATATTATGACACTGTGCAAGTCCTAACCAAACTATGGGGAAGTTCAACATAAGTAATTTAATAAACTAAAGATGACCATTGGAAGGTTGTTGAAACAGAATTCTTACTGTTCTTTTACAAAACCTTTTGTATGAGCAAAGCTTTGAAGAAAAGAGTTCAACACACAGCAAGTCAGAATTAACTTCCGTAAGATATTCACAGCAATGTTCCACAAGCTTCTAAAAACAGTCTTTACCTTGCAGAATTAATAATGTCATAGTGATATTCATTGCTATTAACTGTCTCACAAAAGAAACTCTCTAATATTACAGAAAATTATTCACCTTACCACTACAAGGTTATGAAGCAAACACATAATGAAAGCAGACTCCTAAAAAGCATTCACATTCAGAATTAATATTGCTACCATAAAGCAACTGTAGCAGCACAAAACTTCACCAAATTCTAGAATGACCAATACCTGAAGTGTTTCATTTTATTTTGAATGTATTATACCTGAAAATAAATTATGTAAATTATGCTTTATTAATATCTAATATTTGAAGGAACTAAGTAAAATGGTTGAGTCACTGGAAGCTATGCTTTGCTACAGAAATCACCATTTGTCTTAGGGAGGATCCCTAAAGACCACAGGTTAGCAAATACAAATAAAGGAGCAAAAACCTCAGAAAAGGGTCATTCAAAGATTTTCTCATATAGCATCTCATACTTCAGTAACAAAAATAATAATAAAAAAAAAATTAAAAAAAAAAAAATCACCAGCCTGTCATTTTACAGTAGCTCTTTGCTACAGGCAACTCTTCTGATTTGAAGACCTGTAGCCAAAAGTCTTCCAAAACAGTTACTGGCCTCCTCATATCTTAGGACTGCTCCTCCTCTTTTGTTTGTTCCCCATTCCCACTCTGAAAAAGTGGAGGGGGAGGGAGGGAGAGGAGAAAACAACAGGAAGAAGCAATAATCATGTGAGGGAGCTAGTATATCATATATTTGGGAGGAAAAAAAAAAATCAGAATTGATTGCAACTGATTTAACAGTCAGAAAATCACCACCTTGAAGTGATGCATTATGAGCTACATAATATGAATTTACATACATATCATGACAAATGACCCAGAAAGATCACCTATTTTTAAGGCTGCCAGATACTTCCTTGTAGAAAATTCATTTTTTAATTTCTTTTAAGTTGCCAAAGGCTTTCCAAGATGACCCACTGTGCCAGGTGCCCATGTCAAAGCTGAGCTACTTCAATGTTTTCATTATATGCAAAACATATTTTTTCCCCTTTCCAAGGAAAGCTACACAAAAATACACTTTTGCTCCATTACAAAAGGCTATTTTTTCTTTAAAAAGTTTAATCACTTGCATGCTTTAAGTTCCACATGCATCTTCCTAAGAGACAGCAAAATGCATATCCTGACACACAAATGATACTTTTGTCAAGCTCACTGTAATGTTACTGTTATTGATTTTGTTTTGATATGTTATATACAAGTCACCTACACATTCTGTCTGTACTGACTGCATTCCAGTATAAGGCTTCTGGGAGCTAAGCATCCACAGTTGTAGACTCATAGGATAATACAGGTTGGAAGGGACCTCCAGATGTCCCTAGTCCAACCTCCTGCTCAACGTCAACTATCAGATGAGAACAGGTTGCTCAGCTTTATCCATTTGGGTCTTGAAAACCTCTAAAACAGAAGCTACACAGTTTCTCTGGTAAACCTCTTCCACAGCTTGACTACACTCATGGAGAGCAAGTTTTTCCTTGTATCCAGTCTGAACCTTCTTTGTTTCAATTTATGACCACTGCCTCCTGTCCTGCCACCACATGCCTCAACAAAGAGACTGACTCCATCCCCTCAAAAACACCAGCAGGTTGTTGTCAGATCCCCTTGAAGCCACCTCTTTGCCAGCTGAACAAACCCAGCTCTCTCACCCTCTCCTCACAGGGCAAGTGCTCCAGCTCCCTAACCAACTTGTTAGTCCTCCACCAAATTAACTTCTGTTTATCAATGTTTTTTCCTGTATTGAGGGTCACAAAACCAAGTGCAGTACTCTAGATGCAGCCTAATGAGCACCAAGCAGAAACATAACCACTTCCCTCCACCTACTGGCTATGCTCCTGTTAATAGAGCCCAGAACATTGTTGCCCATCTTTCCTGCAAGGGCATGCTGCTGCTGGCCCATGGTCAGTGCAGTCCACCAGGATCCCAGGTTTCTCCAGCAGAGCTGTTTCCCAGCCAGTCAGTCCCTAGCCTGTATCACTGTAAGGTGCTCCTTCTTCCCAAGTGCGGGGCTTTGCATTTGCCCTTGAATTTCATAAGGTTCTAGGTGGGCCTTGTGTTCACAGTGCCAAAGTCCTTCTGAATGGCAGCCCTGTCCTCATGCATATCAACTATTCCCCCCAATTTGGTGTCATCTGCAAGCACAAAAGCACATCCATCACCTTCTCAGGATGAATCCCTGCAGTACCCCACTTGTTACCAACCTCCCTATACGACACATTAACCACTACTTTCTGAGTCCATCCAACCAGTCTTTTAGTTGTCTAGTTCTCGATCCACTCAGACTGTCATGTCCAAATCTGGATACAAGAATATCGTTGGAGACAGAGTTGAAAGCCTTGCTAAAGTCAAGGTAGAAGAAATCCACTGCTCTTCCCTCATTCAAAAATTCAGCCATTTTACCATAGAAGGCAATCAGGCTAGTCATGCATGATTTACCTTTGATAAATCCATGCTGATTGTTCCCAATCACTTCCTTCTTCTTGTGCCCAGAAACTTGTTCCAAGAACACCCACACCCTTATTTTCCCAGGGACAAAAAGGAAGCCAGCCAGCTTTGTAGCTCCTTGGACTGTATTTCGGCCTTTTTTGAAGGGTGCAACTTATACCTTTCTCCAGTCATTGGGAAGCTCTCCTGATATCCAAGATGTTTCAAAGATGATGGGGCGCAACCTCACTGTGACTCTGACCAGCCCTATCAACATCCTCAGACACAGACCATTTGGCCACACGGACTCGTACGTTTCAAGTTCTCTCAATAATCCCCGACTCGATCCTCATCCACTGCTGGTAGCTACTCTCCTCAAACCCTGCCACTAAGCACAGAGGCCTGGGAGACCTTGTTAGTGAAGACTCACTAAGTAAAAGAGAGCATTGTGTACCTCAGCCTTATCCGTGTCCACTGTCACTAAATCACATTCAGAAAGAACCCCATATTTTACTTGTCCAGCTTTTTACTACTAACATACTAGAAGAAACTCTTCCTGCTGGCCTTAACCTCCCTTGCAAGTGTCATCTCTAGGTAAGCACTGGCTCTCTTGATGTCATCCCTACATAACTGGACAATGTTTCTGAATTTCTCCTTCGTAGCCTGTCCCAGCTTCCGCTGTTTGTATATCCCATTTTTAATCACTGGAGCTCAGACAAGAGTTCCCTGTTAAGCCAAGCTCATCCCTTGATAGGCCTGCTTGTTTTCCTGAGTATCAGTATGGATCACTGGCATCTAAATTGCTTCTCAGTGATATCTTGCTGGACCCAGCAAGCATGAAAAGGTGAGCTACCCACATGAACAAAGAGATGGAAAAGAAGGGGACCAATAGGACTTGACTGAAGAAAGAACTGCAATGTGGGAAAAAGCTGATAAGAGTTGACATGGTGAACAGAACCTTGAATTTGGGATACAGACCAAGTCTGAGATGGGTGAGAAGGCTGGTAGGAAAGGAAAAAAAAATTCAGATAAGAGACCAGCTAGGCAGGAAGACCAGAATGAAGTACAACACTGAAGTTGGAAAACTTCAGAAGATAGGACAGGAGCCAGTGGAAATACAGAACAGAGAGAGGACAGATCCTAGCCATGATAGAGAACTGGATGTGAAGCTGAGGAGAGTGGACAGAAGCCTGAGACCAGCAGACAGGAGTGTGAATAGCTGGACAGGATTCAAACAGTGAAAGAACACTGGGATAAACAATTTATTACTTAGAATCTCCCTGCACAACAGTTCTGGATCTCAGGTAAGAAGCCCTTTAGCAAGAAACAAACTGTTTACATGGGGAAAATAGGATTGCGATAAAAATTTCAGACTAGGACAAAGAAGATTGGGACAAATGTCCCAATAGGGATTTTCGGGGAAGATATTTAAGTAGGTATCACAGAAGGAATAGGCAGAAAAAACAGCATCCACCAGAACATGCTCATTCCCAGAGCCTAGAACAGAACCCAAGATTCCAGAGTTTCTCACTACTTTGAAACACTTAAAAATTTCAGTAAATCATTCACAGACCATATCATTTGGACCACAGATGAATTACAAATTAATAGTATCACATTCTCTGCTAGCTCAAGTGGCAGAAGTCTCATGGCAAAATATACAAATTTCAGCCTTTCTAAAGACTTATATGCTACAATGCAATCCCGTATGATAAAAGGTTTCCTCCTGTCCATCAGAGTTGCTGCCTTTTTTAATCTAGCATGTTGAACATTTTGTTTATGTGCAAAGAATTATGTTTTTTTTAAACAGATGTGTACCAAAAACATGACCCTCAGTTTGAAAAAAAAAAAAAAAATTATAGTCACATCACAAAAATTAAAGATTATTTGATCTTGTTCTCTGTGCCCTTGTGTGCAAGGTACTCTTGCTGTATTACTGAACAAGATGTTAAAAAAAAATCTAAATAATTACACTATATTATATAAGGACCTTGCCATATGGACTGCAAATGGTGGCAAGTGTGCTGTTAATAAGATAGGTATTGCAGAAAAAAGAGAAGGAATTAATATTGTCTGGGATAATCTGATTTTCTTCTTGTTCCTTGCAAGCAAATCACCTAAAAAAAAAAAAAAACAAAAAAAAAAACTTTCAATGGGCAATCCACTCTTCATCAAAATTTTGGACTTACTGTCTTGGGGTTAACATTGCAGCAGATATAAGTATTTATCCTTGCAGTCTAAATCAACAGACACCATACTACAAATCAATCAGTGAGGTTTTTTCTAGCATATGCATTCATGGATCCCTGTTACGTGATCTATTTTAAAAAAAAAAAAAAAAAAAAAGAGAGAGAGAGAAGAAAAGCCAGGTTATTGTCAGTAAATTACATAGGGAGACAGACCTTTATGAGAAAACACTGTAGAACACACAAATCATTAAAAGACTGATAGATTATTTTGAAAAATCATATCATAAAGGCCCTACATTGGATATGCAACACGAAGGGACACATAACACATCTCCAGAGGTGTCTGTGAAAATACTACTAGTGAAACATGCAGGCACTAGATACTGAAGGTAATGAAACAGCAAAAGAGGAAGTTAAGAAGGTACAGTAT
Organism: Haliaeetus leucocephalus; assembly: GCF_000737465.1. Classification (NCBI taxonomy): domain Eukaryota; kingdom Metazoa; phylum Chordata; class Aves; order Accipitriformes; family Accipitridae; genus Haliaeetus; species Haliaeetus leucocephalus. Next base: position 4,267,185 of record NW_010973132.1, on the reverse strand, counting down.
GAACAGCACATAACAAATAGTAAGGCCACACATTATTCAATACCAAGGAAAAAGATTCAATATTGCTCGCTGAACACAATCTATGCCATTCTATACTATATACTGAAAGAAACATTGTAGGGGAAAGTGTTAACATTTAACCTTACATTTACAGGCCAAACTATAGTTCTTACAAGAATCCCCAATTCTGGCATTTCATGATTTATGAGAGCTTGATCTTGCAGCTTCAAAGTTCTTTGAAGATAGTTTTTGTTGCATAATAACAAAACATAGGCACGATTTCCCTAAAAAAACCACAAATATCACTTCACTTGCAGATTATATTCATCATATAAAAGAGATACATATTAATGCAATCACACACAGCATGCATCATCTACATTTGTTTTCCTTATTGTATTAGAAGCATATTCTATGACCAAACAGCAAGCTTTTGAATGGGTCTAGAAAAAAATTAAGTCACATTTTGCTTTGACGCTAGCTCCCCCTCCAGACCAGCCTAAAATTATAGTAATTTTTATTTTAAATTCTGAGTCTGCAACAAGGATTTAAATACTCAGGTCCAGATCTTCTTCATCTTTACCCCCTTAAATGCCAGTGAACAGACTGATCAGGTAATGTATATGTAAAATTATCTTTTATTATTTTTTACTGTACATAAATTCCAAGATGAGGAAAATCATTTGGTTTAGAAGAGATCTGACAGATAAAGCAGCAATTCTATACAGCTACAGAGAGACAGGAATGGACCAAGAATACAATTTTTCAGATTAATCCTATGAATGGTCTGCAATATTGGTAATATATAAACATTCCATTATACAACCAAGCCTCTGTTTGTCAAAACAAAAGGAAGCCCCTGTGTGATTTAGTACTACCTTTACTAATTCACTTCAGGTGAACTGGCTCCATTTCTACTCCAGCAAGTATAGCTAATATTTTTTTCTTGTTCCAATATTAGCTACAACTAATATCTTTTCAGTTGCTCAGCCAACAAAGCGGCCAAAATTTTAAACAAATGAAGACACTAGAGTAAAAGAGAAGGCAAGCTACAACTTCCAATCTGGCCCTCTGTATTTCCCAGTTGTCAAATATCCTGGCAGCTACATCACTAAAAGAGTGAATTTGCATGATTCAACACTCCAGGTTGATTCCTACCCTTCCCTCGTTACTGAACTCCTTGCTCAGAAAATATGAATAATTAATTATACTTTCAACACTGAAAAAAAAGGTTGTCTCATTACGCATTGTTGGGAAAATACGCAAACTTTGCAATATGCTAGTTTGCCAGTTTAAGGTACATAAACATATGAAACCCTAACAAAGTATCAATAAAAATTTGGCAGTAAGCATACCAGTAATAACCAGAGAAACAGACGTTACTGGAAATACATCAAAGCATAGTCTCCGACTCCTAATAACTAGGTTTCTTTAATAATGGAAGGAATTGTAACAGAGCCTTCTGTAAAACCACCCCAAGCAGCAGCAGCAGCACCCCAGGCAATGTTGGCCATTTATTTGCTTTTGCAGTTCCGACTTTTCTAAAGTTTTTGACAATTTACAGCGGAGAATGACTTAGAGAAAAGAAGAATTAAGTAAAATCAAAAACCTTTCCATGCTTAAACACTCCTTCTTAAGTATTTACTCCATTAACTTTAACGCCTAGACATTAAAATACTGCATGTTGGAGTAGAGGGAGTACGTGTAAGTATAGGTGTATAAATGTACATGTGTATACTGAAACATACGCGTTTCAGCAGATGTGTATGTTTCAATATACACACACACACACAAAAAGCCGTAAGTGCTAATACAAGATCACAGACAAAGCAAAGAATGTCCTGAACACACAGTTGTTTTCCACATCCATGTACACACAGCATGTGGATCACAGAGTACCAGGTGTGCATTGAGGACACAAGGACAGTACTGGTACTGCCCCGAGGAACTTACAGTCTTTCCACAAGCAATTTTTCAGCTGACGTCTATGCCCATAGGCTTTTTGGTACAACCCACAACACGGCATTATAGTCTCTACCTATTCTCGTACCCTCAATCACGAGCTTCTGAAAGCAGAGGGTCAGAGCCTGGTCTTTGGAGAGCACCTAGAACACAGTGGGTACACACTCGCACACACGTGTGAAAGACCTGAGCGTACATTAAGCATAAACTTGGCTAGAGGAAAAATCGCCGGAACCTTATCAGCAACAGAATCCAAGACCAAAGCAGCTAAACGTGCCGAAACACGGTAAAGGTCGCCGTGGGAAAAGCCCCGGGCAACAACAGATGGCTCTGCACCCTGGTGAAGACAACCACTTCCTCGAGCTACCAGGCGGCCCTAGAGAGTAAGGTCCGTCCGTAAAGCCCACATTTCCCGTCTATTTCTCTCTGCCCAAACCAGGCGTCCCCTCGGGCGGCCGCAGTTCCCGGGACAAGCAAAGTTGGAGGCCGCCCCCCGCGCCCTCCGGCCGCGGCGCACGGG
>NW_010973132.1:4179340-4264557 GCF_000737465.1 Haliaeetus leucocephalus | reverse complement strand
GCCGGCGGGCAGGGTCGGCCGCAGGCTGCCCGTGGGTGCCAGCAGAGGAGCGGAGGAGCTGGCCAGGCGCTGGCCGGAGCCCCGTCCTCCCCTCCCCGGGGTCTGCTGGCTGCAACAGGCAGATCCCCGCCCGTGATGCTGTTGCATCTCGCCCCAGGAAGGAGCTCAGCGTGGTTGGTTTGATGTTTGGGGTTTTTTTTAATATAACGATCCCTACAGAGGACAGAAGTCTCACAAGATTTTGTCTTCAGAGAGTAAAAGAAGTGCGCTGTGTCTGCTGGGGCGTGGGGGAGGCCTGGTCTGCCCCAGCACCCCTGACGAGTCCGGCTGCTGCTTCAGCACTTGTGACTTGTTCTGCTTTTGTGGCTTATCAAAACGCTTCCCGAAAACACCCGTAAACACACGTGAACTCGGGTAGATGCAGAATTTCAGGGCCTTTCACACAACTGTGACTTCCTAAGCATTCACATGGGAAAGCGGTGCACGTTTGCAAAGTTTGCACAGTGCACTGGGAATGTTTCAGTGTTCTTGGGAGATGAAATGGCAGAGAAGGGAAGGTAGCGTGTGGAGGGGGAATCGCAGTAGGAGTACATTTCAGTATCCTATGATTTATGTAAAAGCTAGAGCTGGTAGCGATGGATTTTTTTGTAACTATCACATCCTTCTTACACTCCCTCCCAGTCTCAGAGGAGCTGTTCCTGCGTATCGGTGCTCTGTCATGTATTTGTTCGCACTTGTCTTCTCCAGCTTGTTCCACAAGCACCTCTTCTTTTTTTTTTTTCTTTTTTTTTTTGTCTTCCCAGAACCACTAAACGTTTGCAAATGTCCTTATAAGGTCTATGGAAGTTTCTCTTGATTTTTCTCTTTTGACTTCACACGTTATGGGTCAGCTGCCTGCTAACATGGAGCTTGGGGCACAGCTGCTGCAAGCATTGTCTAGGGGACAGAAAGAAGAATTATGATATTCTGTGCCCATAGCAACCTTCCAGAGAGATCTGGAAATGCAAAAATAATGAATATATCAGTTTTCCCTAAGGTTTTAATTCCTAACTGACAACACTAGAGATTAGTTTAGAAATTGAAATTATAATCAGATTGCCAATGGCTGTCAAGTATTGAGTTGCTGCTGCTAGCCCCTATTACTGTGACAGTTGTTATTATTATAACTACTAACAATTATACTGTGATCATGCCTACAGAGTTAGTCAAGGATTTGGGTTCCAAAACCCATTGGGTTAGGTACAATGTTTATACAGGTAAATGAACAAAACAGTTGTTTCAGAAGAGCTTAGAGATGTCTTCCATTTGTGATAGAAATCCACTAGTGAACTATCTATCACTAAGGCATGCATAAGAAAAAGTTAAGAAAAACTGAACTATCATTATTAATAACCTTAAACTTGCTATCCTACCATCCTTTCACGGGAAGAAAAAAAACCCAAAACCAAAAAACAGTGCCACAGATCAAAAACATTTGGAAAGTCTAAACATATGCAAAAAGGCCAAAAGCGCATGCAGTGCAGGTAAGGGAAGGAAGCCCCTGACCCTGGAAACATTCAAGATCAGGTTGGATGGGGCTCTGAGCAACCTGGTCTAGTTGAAGGTGTCCCTGCTCATGGCAGTGGGGTTGGACTAGATCACCTTTAAAGGTCCCTTCCAGCCCAAATCATTCCATGATTCTAAGCTGCATCAAGATGATCCAGAAACTAAGGCACAGCTTTCCAAATGACACATTTAACTGCATGCTGCCTTTGCTTGGACAATCTCACCTAAAGAAGGATTCTGAAAGAAAATAAAATTGTCCAGGGAGACATCTGAAAACTGAAGAGCTTCTTCTGATAGGTCTTCCCTGTCTAGTGGGAAAATACAGTTTTATAGACATAAATCTGGCTACTAACCCACAAAATATTAGGGTACTTTCAATGCAAATAGTTCTGACAAAACTGGACAAAAATCAGGGCTAAAATAAATGGGTTATTTCATTAATATGCTTGTGGTCATTTCAGTTGTACTATGGTGTGAAATTAAATGCATTTCAAGTGATTGCTTAATGCAATGAGGATACTACTGCTGGTTTATTTGCTTTCAAGTCCATGATATTCTGTGCTATAGGCATATAATCTTAAATCAAAGAAAATGATATAGTACTAGGATTTACCCAGTACCCACTGGAGAAACCGGTGGATGAGATGTGATCAATCTGCACATAACTTGTACAGTTATGAGTTATTTTTATTTGTATTCTAGTTCTAATCGTGCTATAGCAGCTACTGCTACCAGCCTCATTTTTATTTTGAGGAATTGGTGACCTGAGCAGTGCTAAGCCATGACATAATGGGAGAAAGAAAATTAAATGCCTAGTGAGAGAGATGAAAAGCTACTGAGGGAAGCGCTCTTATAGAGCGCTAACTTTTTACAAATGCTAAATGCAGCAGGTATGTACATTTAGAAGTACATTTCCCAAACCAGACCAAAAGGCCAGTAGCTAAATTTTTTTTCACCACAAAAAGCTTATTAGGTGTAGAACCTCACTTGTGACTCCCAACAACAACTCCTTTTTCAGGTGACAAAGGGTCAGAGCCTTGTTTTGTGGATGCTATGAAACGCTTGAGAAGGGAAATTTGCACTAGAACATGGAACACTTTTTCACTCCTATGATTAGGAAACAAATTATGTTAAACAATTCTGCAGTTTTAAGGTGGAGGCTTCTAGTTCTAGTTGTCCAGTGTACGTTTTCTAGTGTGTTTTTTTCACAACCCTAATGAATTGCTTTTAACTGATACAGACTCAAAATCTGCTGGAGTCAGGTAATTCTTTCCATTTGGCAAGAAGGTGGTAGCACTTTTACATAGCAGGTGGAATCTCAGCAGGGCAACTCTAGTTTCACTTTGATGAGACATCCTGCCACCTGTCTCAGAAGTTACTCTGAGTAGCAACTTGAGTTAAAATGAAATGTAAAGATATTTTAACTTTGCCCCCCAAATACTTGAACACATACTGGAGTCTACATTTAACTCCCACAGGAAACAAAAGCCTACTTTTGTGAACTTTTTCTTTATGCAATGCTAGCTGTCTCCTGTTCTTCACTAGCTCCAAACCCCAGTGTCATAAAGCAGCCTTAATGGATACCACCAACTCCTATAAAAATACCTGACTTCTTAAATCCTTATCCCTTTGAGTTGTATGACACCCTCAAAAAATTTAGAAGCAAATTCAGGTTTTAGGTATCATAGTAGTGGAAGTAAGCTTGAAAGGAAGAATCACCAGAGCTGGAAAGCATTTTAAAAAATACTTATGGAATTGATTTGGGGGTTTTTATTAAGCATCAATTGTGGGTTTTGGTCACCTTGGGTTTTCTGAACACTTTTTATTTATTGCAGTGTAACTATACCTTGCAAATACTTCACTTACAAAGACGTCCAGTTCTACAGGTGACACCAGAGTTAAACCACACACTCATCTGAATTCCTCCATATGCAGCTCGGGGGTGCAAACTGGCTTACTTCACACCAGCTATTCTATATTATCTACTGCAGACCACTATAAAACAGTAGAACTCAAGTACCACTAAAACCAAGATCAGAACAGGAGGGGGTTACAGGCATTTTCTTCTGTGCTGGCTACAAAGAATAGTGCAGTTTCTAGCATAATTTATCCAAGCTTTATTTTCTCATATAAAGTAGGAATAAGGCATGGGTAGGAACAGCTTTAGATCCAGTATATTTAAGAAACGAATGTAGAAATTACATTTGAAAAAATGGGACTGGCGTGGGAGGGTGTTACGCCTTTGTCCCTTTTAAATAAAGACTGTATATATTGGGGAGGAGGATGAGTTGGGAAAGAATATAGACATCTAAATCAGTTCATTTATCCTCCATTTAGAAGTCAACTTGTTATGAGTACCCAGACACTGTACTGGTCAGGAAAGCTGTATGCTTTTATCTGCAGAAATGCAACCAGAACACAAGAATTAAAGAAAACATGTCACTAGGCTTAAAGGAAAATCAAGCCACAATCAGCAGGGAGATTACAGAAACTGCCAATGTTAAATACAACTTTTTTTTTAAAATGCCTATTAATATTATCAATCATTTAATATAAAACCAAATTTCTTAAATTCTAAAGAATGTTTTAAAGTGACCATCAAATATTTCTTTTCTAGCCCTCAGAATTTTTTCCTGCTTTTTCCACTGGTTTGAAATCTGATTTTGCAATTGTTAAGCCTCAGCTTCAGGTAAAACAGAGTTTCAAATAATTGAAAAAACCAGGAGTTAGTGATGTTATAAGAAACTTTTTAAAACATTGTAACCAAGACTTACATCTGTGTCCATTAAGGAATATCACCAAAACACGTATTTTTGATTTTCCAGGAAACGCCAGCAGGTACAGCCAGTCACTGTAAGTGCAGCACAAGGTAATGGTACCTCCTCTGTGAAAAAAAAAAAATTATTTTGAACTACTGAGACATATTGCTGTTACAAGATGTAAGATAGCGCTTCAGCATAACATACAGAAGTACTTGCAGCTGCAGAGCAACTCAGCAAACTTTTCTGTCCCATTTATCAAAACACTTTCAGTTTCCAGCTTAAAGCAGGTGAAACCATAACAAATATTGCACAAGAACTGTTTATCTGTAGCCAAAGCATTTGAATAAAGTGTTTATATAAATCAGTGTAAACTCATTCTTTCTTGACACTTCCACTTTTACAACTCTTGACTTTGAATTCTGACGGGGTTTGATGTGGCATGCCGTTTTGTTTCTGTCCACACACTGGTTTTATAGCAAGCAAAGACTTAACGGTCAAAAGGAGCGAAGTGCAAACACTATTAAAATGAGCTGAGCAGGTCACGCAATCAGAAAAATCACGTTGTGGATGTTCAATAAATGTCAGAGATGCCTGTGGTTATGTGGAAAACATCGCTGCACAGTGGTATCTCTTCTGGGTGAATGAAGCTGGGACGGCTTCACTATCACAGCAGCAATCTGTGCATGTCAGCAGAACAGAGATGATGCCTTTGTAATATTGGAAAGACAGTACTGTAAATGCAAAGACAAAAGGATCTTCTCCATGTATACTTTTTAAAATTGAGCCACAAGTAGTGCAACTTTGTAAAGACAATCTTTTGTCCCTGCAGATGAGTAAGTAAAACACAAATTATCCAAAAAGTGTGCTTTGGATCATCCAAAACTATGCACAGTAAAAGCTGTTCAAGATTAAAATCCAACAATGCAACTTGTATTACAAGCTGGGCTAGCTGCGCTGTGGACACTGCCACCTGAAGTTGGCCCAGCACTTCCCACTTTAAGATCCCATTTCAGTTGCTTATAGCAGAAATACTTGATTTCATAAACTGTCAGCCATTTGGACCAGCCTTTACAAAGCTCCATCCCTTTTTGTTCAAATGCCTTAAGTTTTGGAGTAAGAGTTTCAAATTTGTCAGGATTATGCTGGTGATGGGAATGTGCCTTTAGCTTTTCCTCTAAAAACCTACTTGTATTTAGCCAGACTATTTGTATAAGGAGCAAGGGGAGTACATGACTTTAAAAATCAGATTTTTCATACCCACAGAACTGTCATATAAACAAATTGAGTTTTGCAGCTGTTTTCCAACCAAATTTCCCAAAGATGCTAAATGTATTGCATATGATCTACTATTTCAGTAGGACCTAATCTGAAACTCTGCTCTAGGTGTATATAGAGACTAAAAGAAGGAAGTCTTCCCTCTCATGTTTCAGATTGTCTCCATGCATCTCTTACTCCTGGAAAAGCTAACGCATCCTTACAGACAGACAAACTCATCATTTTTCCTCTGTAAAAGACTAAAAGAGGCAGCATTTCTAGAGCTGAGTAGTGATTACAAACATCTAAATATGTTAATCTGGTATTACTAAGATGTTAATTGCTACAATATTTCAAGGTTTCCTCGCTCAGATTTCTTTTACAATAACTGAATGCATGACACTCAAAAGAGTTCTGGCATCTACATTATTTGCAGAGTAAATTAAAGCTGTATTAATTCTCTCTTCTGGACACTATTCCCCTCTATGTAGGAGATGTGCTTGTTCATCATCAACACATTTTTTACGTGAGACTTTTCTAGCTTTATTCAGCTCCTATTTCTACCACAAGAGGGAAGGGGAAAGTGGTGGTTATTATTGAATGCTTGACTGTGCAACATTTCTTTAGAGTAGTTTTTGGTTTGTGTACACCCACAGGCAAATAAATAGAGCTACTGGTCACTCTTTTCCTTTAAGAAGAACTTGGCCCTTGGATTTGGGATTCTTGCTAATTTCCAGTAATTTATTCCAGATTGATGATTTATCTTTGCATTGAACTGGACATTATAATTCGTACTTGCTAATCTGCTTCCTCGCTCAGATCAAGTTCCCTACCCCAATAAATTCATGTAAATACATTTATAATTTTGTGTAGGATTTTCAATATCAGAACTTTAACAATAGCATTATCAGATAATTTCTAGGTATTCGTGACTGTTGGAGAACAAGAACTTATCTGAGAGCCCCATCTGTGTGCGCCCAGGGGTGTGGTGGCTCCATTAGCTTTCCAAACAATGGATTTCCTGTGAAGGTAAACTTACACTCAAGAACAGCCTGGTCTGGTTCACAGCCTGAAATAGAAATGTGGAACACTTTATCTGTGGCTTATAGCGAGAATACTATCGCTTTTTCAGATAATGACCCCAGCTGTCCTCTTTCTCAGCATTGTCTTTGCAAATGGTTTATGTGCACACTTTCAAAGGATGATCAGCTAGTAAAAGATCTGCCAGAGAAAGACAGTCTGTAGCACCAGCCCAGCACGTCACATGAAACTCTGCTCAGTTCTGGACATAAATACTTCTGTAAACCAAAACCAGACAAGGCAAACACATTTTATTCAATTAAGCTTTCATTAAGCTTAATTATTTTATTTTGCTTTTGACTAATTTCTATGAATTTAGCTACAGTTGAAATAGTTCTTAAGTGTCTCAAGGGCATATCATCGTTATTGTGTGGCACAAATGGAAAAACAGCTAATAAGCAAGCAAAATCAATTTATCAGTACCATTTACTTATCAGCCCATTCTCAAATCACACGTCCCCACATATAACTTGAATGACCAGTTTTTCCTTCCATTAGCAAGTACATTAAGAAAAAGGATCTACCTCCTAGCAAGTGCCAGATAAACCAGATACTGTATCCTACCTGGAAATTTAAAAGTTATATGCAAGGCCTTCAACTGAATTTCAATCCTGTTTCCAGCAGCATCGGCACAAAGCAAAGACTGACTGTGGCTAACAAACAAGTATAAAGCATGACTTTGTATCTCATAAAATAAAATAACCTCCCCACAGTCATAAAGTATCTACCAGAAAAGAAATACAACCTTCACTTCCACCAGCAGGAACTAGAACGAGCCCTTCTCCTACAATTGAGGTAAAACATCTACTTGCAGCTCTGGAAATAGGTCTTGCTACAGTGATAGCTGTACTCAGGACTTTTTTTCTTGCTTATTAAACTCCATGATCCCTGGAAAAAAAAACCTCCAGCTGGTTCAAAACATACCGGGCTCTTTTCCGGGAATGAAGGGCTATTGGGAACGAAGGGCTGTTACGAGCACGCAACTCTGGCATGCCCGTCTGTATTGGTTCTCCGCCAAATGCCAAGGTTGTTCAAGGTTTTGCTTCTAACATCCAGCATTCTCACTTGGTGGCAGCTCCCTTGGCGTCCCACTGTAACCAGGAAACTGTCAGCTAGTGGGGAGAAACAAAGCTTTTGCCAGTAACGCTCGGAGACACTGCACTCTTACCAGGTTTCGGTACTGGCTATCTCCTTTCTTCATTTTCTCTGGGTTCTGATGATAATCAATTACTTCTGACCTTAAAGAAGGAAAATAAGATCCAATATAGGTAGAAAAGCCAAATTATTCAGACTTCTGTAGTAATTTTGAAAAATGTTATGTTGCGTAATATGGATTGAAACTGACTTTCATCACTAACCTTTCACCTTTACTTGAATTAATATTCAAGTGATGACCTCATAGCATCTCTGAAAATCAACCAGATTTTTTTTTCAACATTGGTAACGTACAGTTACTATTTTTGAAAAGTCTGATAGTTCTTAGATAAAGTATTTAACCATTGTTTAAAGTGGCTTTCTCTTCTGCCAGTTATGCCAGATTAAGCTAACTTGCTACAATGCCTTTTAGCAACATGAAAAGCAGTAGAGCACTGTCCAGTTTAGAACCTGGCTACCACCAAAGGCAGTTACTGATTTGACCATTGTTGAAAGAGGGCTAAAAGACTCATTTTTGCTTTCTAAGCAAATCTATGTTTGACTGCTGCTGTAGTGTTCTATTTTTACTAATAATAAGCTATCTATCTACTGTATGCAAGCTTTTTTCAATTCTGAAGTAAAATTTTGATATGAAGCTGGTGCACGTATGAGATTAAAATCCATTTTATCAAAAATGGTAGCGCAAAATTTTCATTTGTACAGGGAATCTAGGGAGAAGTGCTTTATTAATTTGAGAGTTATGCCCAAAAACTTGCAGTATGTGAGGATTCCTATCTCACAAGGACTCAGAATGAGTGAACCCTTTTTTGTGCTTTTCTCTTCCCTTATACACTGCAGGTGGTAGATAGCCTGAACTAGAAACACATATATAATCTATCTAGTTTTATATTAGCAAATGTAAATCAAAATTCTTTACCAATTCCACCTAACTGAATTTGCCTTTGCAGGATGGCCACAGAACCGCTGATAGGTGGCAACATATTTTACAGTACCCTCTATCATGGTTAGTGCAGCAAACCAAACTTACACAGTCTAGATGGTATATATTTACATCATGTTCAAATGAGACTTGCTATTTGTTTGAACTCTAAGAGTTGCCTCCAGGGAAGGGTTGAAGACAGCTTAGCTCCTCTGTCATTGGAGACATCAAGGATGAAAAGTTTACATAATCTTTTACAAACATATTTTAAAACAAATTATTATTTCCTTTTGATGTTTCTACTTCCTCTTGATCCTACAGCCAAGTTCATATGGGATAAACAGAAATAGGAGTGTCATGAGAAGGAACTGGTGGAAACTGACACATGCAGATACAGCTTAACCACTGAGAAGTCAAAAGCATGTTAATGGCAACACAGATCTTGGAGCAGCAGGATTTATATAGCAGGTTTTAATCATTCCAGCATTCTTCTATAGCCACTCCATAAAGGATAGTCACTACCCAGGATGGCTTCAAAACTGTAATAATTATTGTAAGCTTTACTTTTTTATTCTCTCTTTCACAGTTGTGTAACACAAAACTTTACACAGATAAAATAATAATGCAATTAGGGAATTAAATAATAAATTGTATTGTTATGAAGTACATATACCTGTATTTCTACATAGTGCAAACGTAACAATCAGTCAAAACCAGAACAAGATTTGGAGGCATAAGCAGCTAAGGAGTATTTGCTAGAGGCAGAGTCCTTGAAGGTGACCAACAGCACCTCTTGGAAAGAAATGCGTATGCCCATTGGACTGACATTATATTCTGCATGACCAGGAAGAGCAAAGCAGCTTCTGTTCCCACCTAAACAAAGGTCATGTCTCATCTGCCAATGACTTCCTCTGAGTTCTGTGTGGCGATCAGCCATACCTCACTCTCTCAACATAAATGCAGCTATAAAAATGTATACAAAACCTTTGACCAGTTCACATCTTGCAATGGTAGGGCTGTTGCCACAAACAGACAACTTTCTAAATAGTCTTAATCAGAACATGCATATGTAAAAGAACATTTTAAATCTCTACTGTAATAGTTTTAAATGTTTCAAAATGTCCACTGAGATGAACCAAATAATCACTATTGCCAGAAATGATTATTGGTGGCTAGCAGAGAGAAACCACGATGCTATTTTGTTACTCTAAATGTAGGTAGTCTCCTTCCCACAAGTAAGAGAAATATGTGAAGTGGCTGAAAGATAAACATGTGAAGTGGATTTTGCTAGTTTTGTGGGATAATCATGCAATCTGTCTTTCAGTAACACCAACTGCTCCCTTCAGCTGCAGTGCCTATCAGCTCCACTAGCATTATAAAACTGATCTGGATTCCCTGTCTTGATACTTTTTTCCAATCCACTCTTCTCCAACTTATTCTGTCCAGATTTTAAATTAATTTTTTGACTACTGTTGAAATTTTGTGCAAAGTAAATGGTAAAATTCAACTTCATTACTCTGAAGAACAAGTGCACAATGCTATGCTATGGAAGTGTAGCTGGGCCAGATTAACCCGTACCTCTGGCAGGGCAGCTACACAAAACCTGACACATTTTGTGTATATTACCCTGGCAGGATAAACACAGTGTTAGCTATACCTTACAAATGTAGATGAATACAGCTACAGTGGATGAACTGGACTGAAGATTTTTCTCCTATCAATCACCTCTGCTGTCAATTTGTTGTGTGAACTTTAATCAGCCTTATTAGTCTGTTCATCATTACCTTTCCCACTCTCATCTGCAGAATGGCAGATAACAACTGTCTTAAAGGCAGTGAGCCAACATTAGCAAAAGAGCTCTGAGATCATTAGGTAGGTGGTGGCTCTCAGAGGACAGCAATGGGATGTAACAGTACTGTTGCTATAGTTTCTTTTTAAATAATATTGGACACTGGATTTTTGTCAGAAGTTATTGCAAAGTTTTATTTCTCTGTTGGCACGACAAACTTGTTCTTTCATTGGTATCTTGGGGGGGTTAAATGCATTGAAGTTTTTTGTTTTAAAGTTCAAACCTTCAGTGAACACAGGTGAGTTGCTTTTTTTATCATAAGATTTCATCACACACTCTGTTCCTGGGCGCTCTTTCTGGCTGTTAGCAGACCTATTGGTTCAAATTTCATTTCAGTAGATTTTATATTCTCTAGTAATGCAAACTCTCTTCAACTCTTACTGAGACCCACCCTATGTAGGCTGTGACTAGGTTTTATTGAATGGGTGGAATATTTACTCAGCTGTAACATTCAATGATACTTATTTAATAAGCCTCATACAGTGCTCAGTAAATGACACTTGTATATTATTTTGGAAAATGCTCTGGGATCCTGCAGGGAGAACAGTTGAAAATATTAGGTGTTACACAGATGTTGCATAATAGACCTCAGGTACTACTGAGTTGGTTTAGAAGTGGAAAGAGAATACAAGGCTACACTTCCCAAAATGCTGCTGTGTGCACACCAAGGGAAAACTCCCTGGCTACCAGCTTTCTTAAGGAAAATGGCAGCAATGTGGATGCAGAATAATGTAAGTATAATCCCAGTGTTCATATAAGTGTGAATGGCACTGAGCTCCATGCAGCCATTTTTGCCTGGCACGCCATACGCCATTAAAATAAGGTTTCATAAATTAAAAGATCAGGTAGCACAGAAGGCAGTTCATTGCAGGAGGCTACCCAGCTTAATTCCAGCTAATGGTATGCTATTGGCAGTACTTTCATAAAGAATTGGTCCTATTCCTTGACATCAAGAGGAAGATATGGCCCAGAATCCACACTGAGGGGTGTGAATGACAAATAGTTTAGAACCCTGTGCCCATGCAGAACTGAGGGAAACTGGTAGAAAGCAATATTATATGATAAATCAGCCGATTGTTTAAGTAACTAGTGGACTGCAGCATAGGCACCAATGTCCAAAGCTGGCACTATGAAATAGCGCAGAAGAAGTGCAACTATTCTGGAAGTGTGTCATCCAGCATGTAGTGCTCTGCCTGTGCTGTCACTTGCTGTAGCCTCTCAGCATTCCTTGTGTCTGCTGAAAACAGTGCTGAAGGCTCTACGGTTTCCTGTAAGCTGAGACTAATAGAGCTATTATAAAGAAACATACATGTTCCGCTTCTGCAACACAGAAATATATTTCATATTTCTAAGGAGCACAGGAATTGTACACCAGATGCTCTATAGAAAAGCCTAAGAAGGTTCTGCAACTAGCAGTTACCAAACAACCTGCATCCCACAGCAAGTGTCTCCATTCAATTTTCAGTAATTAAAGGCATTTAATTAGTGAAGTATGAGAGTCTATATCCCTGATCAACCTTTAATTTCATTTTTTTAACAAAATCAGCTGGTTGAAACTGGATCTCTGAATGAGAGGAAACTACAGTATGTCAGCAAAATCTTCAGGCTGCCACCTTCTGCCCAAAGTTTACCAGGCCAAAAAGAAGCTAAAATCCGCTCTCATAAGGGCACAAAATTTGACTCAAGAGGCAACCAGGAATAATAGAGTTGTTTAATATCTTAAATGTGAAATATAGTTTGTCATGTGGCAGGTTTGAACATAAAAGTCAGCTATGTGACTTGCTTCCTGTTAAATGCTATCTTGCTCGGAATTTGTAAACAAACTTTTTATTGCATGATTGCCTCAGATGACTCATCAAACTATTGGAAAAGTGCACACATATAGATCAGAGTTAATATTTATGTACTGAATGCATGCAATAAGAGTGTGACCAACCCTACAAAGCAAAGTAAGCCCAGCTACGTGCTCCATGTGTTGGTTCATTAGCTGATGCTTGGCTTATTGCAACATTGACTGCACTGCTAATATTCCCTGAAGCTCTGCTGGCAGTTTTAAGGCATGATGTAACAAGTCTTGCATGAGTGGAATGCTGCCCAGCTCTGAGGTAGTTTTCTTGGTTTAGTTTTGACTCCTGCATAAACAATTTGCATGTTGATTTTTAACAGTGTCGTTAAAAAGGCAGGCTGTGCCTTCACCTTTTCCTGTTTCTTCCACAGACTTCTTGTATAAAGCATTTAGTTAGCTTCACTTTGCTTATTTTACAATCTTTCTTTGTTTCAGTTCATAAAAGTTCACATTTACTTTGAATGCTACTGACTGTTCTAAATGTGCACAATTTAAAGGATTTTCATTTATAGAGGCTACTTGTCCACCCTAGCCATACTCGCATTGAAGTATTCACTACTGAAATATTCAGTGTTCTCATACTATCCACTGAATAAGCTATATAAGGCACTTCTAGGGCATATATGGTTTCATAATCCCAATTCTCACCAAAGCAGTAGTATCAGACCAAATTCAACTGGGAAGTAGGCCTAAATTCAAAAAGGAAAAAACACAGCTCTGCTTTGTTTTACAAACTTCTCTTTACCATTTAATTCTGTAGAGAACATTTAAACATTCTGAACATTTAAATCATTGATTATTTTTGAGACAGGCTACAAAGGTTGTAAAAATCTTTGAACACCTATTAAATTTATATCACCGGCAATAAATGGAAAGACAAATCCTGGATCACAGCTTCAGTTGGTCTAAACAGATAAAGCTTCTTTGAGATCAGCAGACTAACAGATTTGTACCAGTTCGGAATCTGACAGACGGGTATACAGGAGTATAGAGGAATATACAGAAATTAAATGTTTCCATGCAATAGAAGTTGTGGGGTTAAGTGTTCAAAAAGCTACTAAATAATTTCTATTATCAAAGGGTGTTGTGGTTTCAGCCCAACTGGCTATAAAGCACCACGCAGCCACTCCCTCCCTCCTTCCCCTGGCCCTGCCCCACTGGGATGGGGAGGAGAATTGGATGGGAAAAGGGGGAGGGGAAAAAAAAAAAAAAAAAAGGAGAACCTCATGGGCTGAGATAAGGACAGCTTACTGGGACAACAGAAGGAGATAAGAACCAATAGTAACAATGATACTAATAAAAGGATGTATAAAGTGAGTAATGCACAAGGCAATTTCTCACTACCTGGAACCCAATGCTCAGCCCGTTCCCAAGATGCGATTCCCCAACCCCCCCAGCCAGCTCCCCAGTTATATACTGAGCATCATGTCATATGGTATGGAATATCCCCTTGGCTAGTTCGAGTCAGCTGTCCTGGCTGTGCCCTCTCCCTGCTTCCTGTGAAAATTAACTCCATCCCAGCCAAACCCAGGACAAAGGGCAAAAGGGTCTAATTTAGCAGTAATGTTGAAAGGTGTAAGGAAAGATTTCCATTCAGAGAGTGATTTAAGTTAGCTAGGACTCTTAGGTCTGAGAAAGAAGCTGTCAGCAGCCTGGTTCAAAGCAAAGAAGAAAGGTGGTTCTTCACGTGACAGGTGGTGGGACATGTGCAACTTCTTGCGACAAAGACACCGAAGATAATAAAGCTCATGTGAGCTCAAGGAAAAGTCTTCTAAGGCTTACTAAACACCTCAAAACCACATCCAGCCCAAGGAGTGCCAGAGCTGAAAACAGTTGGAGGACGGGAATGTGTTCGGGGGAAGGATTGTTCCTGCTTGCCTTGGCATCTCTGTATGGCCAGCACTGGACAGGGAGCACTGGGCTAGCTGGGCCTTTTGTCTGACCCAGTACATCCAATACAGGTTCTTAGGTGAAAGAAAAACATCAGGATTGCATTTCAGAGTAAATTAAGTCTTACCTCCTCCACTCCATGTAATATTAAGCTTAACCACCTCTCCCTGCCTATTCTAGAGCAACACACTACAAAATAAACCCATTTTTCAATTTGTTGCTAAATCACCCCTCACAATCACAGCATTGCAAAACTAAGAAATGCTAGTTTTTTAATCAAATAAATTACCTTCGACTGCCAGTTTGAAATACTAGCAAATACCTAGCCTAGTTGTCTCACACCTTTACAGTCTGGCTAACTGATTTCTACATAACCCAGAAGAGTTAATCATACTTTCTATGATACACAGAATACATAACCGTTCAGTATTAAAAGGTGTCATCACCTTGAGTTTATCTTGGTTATGTTATTCATGACTGAGTCATGCAATTACGCAAACATTGACAAAAACTTAGATGGTGGTGGTGTAAAATCATCTTCACGTGCTGCTAGGAGAAAAGAGTGGGGAGGGATAAATAATTATTCTAGGAAAGTTTGGGGTTGGGTTGTTATTTTTAAAAGCACTGGGACTGATTTTTCAAGTTGCTTCACTTGTAAAGTGAGGTGGCTTCATCATCACAAGTCCCAGTGCAGAATGTTCCGGGGAAACCATAAACACACTAATGGAGACTAATGGGCTTGTCCACAAGGAGTAATCAGTGCACAATAAAGAAGGGGATAAATTCAAAGCATGCTAGCCAGCTTGCAATAACTATTATGGTCTATTTCCACATGCAGGAAAAAAACTAATGTCTCAGTATCTTATACCTGACAACTTAGACTTTTCCAAAGTTATAAATAAATGACAGACACTGTGAGACACATCATGATCTCTCCTTTCCAATTGCTAAAAACCTTCTCTCTGTTGCCTAAAAATCATCTTTAGTCAAATAAAGTCTTTCCATCTTCACACACAGAAAAGATTGTAGTTGCCTATATGAGGCATTGGGCAGAAGTAATCTTAAGAGGAAATTCTGCATATAAAGAAGAAGCATTTTTCTTTGAAATACATATACAACTATTAATTGTAAGTCATTGAGCTTGTCTTCCATAGACCATTCTTCCACAAGTAGCATATCCATGCACAAACACAGTGGTTCCTTAGTTGGTAATCTGGGGAGAAGAATAACAAGAACACCTAGCAACAGCACCATGCTGAATTTACATCACTAGGACTAGGTAGTAAGGCCAGATGCACAAAGTTAATCTTTGTGGGAGAACTTGCCTCTGCAACTCCAGGTGAGTTTTCAGGGGAGCTGCAGACTCAGGATCTGCCTTCTGCCAGTTTTATGAGATGGACAGTCTCCATTCAGCATGTGTGCTCAGACACAAATGCACTCTGAACAGACTCTATGGTGTGTCTTGCAGGTATCATCAAAATCAACTGATCAGCTCAAAATGGAGATGACACAAAGAGAGGTTGTGAAGATACTGAAACATGTTCAGTGGTCTGCCTGGTCCCCATACAATCACATGTTCCTGAACAGTCCAGACACAAGCAAGAACAAACCAAACTGTGAATTAAAATATTTGCCCTTCTTCTGGTGCAAGCTTATATGGACTATAATCTTATTTATAATTATAAAAAAATTAAAGCCATTTCAGTCATTTTACCTTCCAGTCAGTGTCCATTTGCAGGTTAGTGGTCAAATAAAATCAGTTTTACAGAGCAGATTTTGTTAAAAGACTCTGTGTAAACCAGCACTGTATCTTTACTGTTTAAATGAGCTTGGGTAACCTTTGTTCTTGCTCAGACTGTCAGGTGAAACAGGAGCTGACAGGGATGCAGTGCTGTAAAACTGATTTTTTTACATATCCTTTTCACAATTCATAGTCCTCAATTATGTGTAGACGCTTCATCTTATTATGGCCCTTTGAAGGATTATGGGCCAGAGAACCCTTGTTGTGAAAGAAGTACATGGCATGCAAAGAGATGAGGGCAAAATACTGTGGCTTAAATACTGTTAAGTGCCGTTGGCACATTCGGCAACGTCTTTCAACAACCTGGGTTACACTATAGTTTGTAGCAATAGTTATTTGACAGAGATTATCTTTCCTACAGTGTCTTAATGTATTATATTATAGTAATACATTAACATGTGTGAAGAAGACAAAGAAGGGCTCACTGCCAAAGGTAGTAGTAAGCAAGAGGAGAACAGGGTCACAAACTGCTGGGTCACAAAGAGGAGAGATAAAATACATGCAAGGCAGAACTTGAAGCGACAGAGCTACCTGAAAGAGAAAAAACTATTGCAGGGAATAATTTAAAATCAGGCACCCAGCCAGTGTTAGTTCGTGGAGTCGGAAGTCCTGGAAGAGAGTGAGTATATCAAGTTTTCTTGTATGTACACTAAAATAAACCATAAGCAATTTTGTATAAATAATTTCTGGCTTCCTCTAGCATGCATGTTAATTACTGCAAGTGTTTTTAATTAATCAATCATTCAGAATTTTAAATCTGGAAAACGTGCTTTATGCAATAATAATAGAGTTCTACAGAAGCTTAAGCTTTCAACTACTCTAAGTTCAATATAAAAAGGTTGTGTTCCATTTTAATTTACTGTTCAGGGTTTTGCTACAATTTTGTGCAAACAGGCAATGAGGGACCACTAAAATGCAACTAGTCCTGCTGGCACAACTCTGCAATGAATTTAACATAAAGGTCTGTTCCTCTAATGCTAATTTAGTGAGGTTATAAGCTGAAAGCAGAAACAGATTTTAATGAGATAATGGCAGAGTTTTACACTGCTTTTATTTTCTGCTACTGAAGATCTGGGGGAAAATATTCCACCTAAGTGGTCACATTTCACTTGATTTCCTGGAGACCTTTTACTGAATACAATCCCACATATTTAAAAAGAAATGTTAGCAAATTGGAAGCAACAGCAAACGGACAACTGAAGAAAAGCAAAATAAATCAAGTGAGGGAAGGTTTGGCATTTAATCCAGGGGCAAGGAAGGTTTTGGGGACCTAAGAATTTAAGGTAATAGGGCAAGTGTGCTCCTAAAGTGTTTTCGCTAAAATGGTCAGGATGAAAGAATGAACACTGTGATAACAGAGCTACAAAATCAATGCTATTGAGATGATATGAAGCAATTTACACTTCTCCCAGTAGCTGATTCAGGCTGTCTGTAATGTCTGGTGGATTTCATTTGAAATGTTCGTATTTGGAAGATTCTCACTGACAAAATAGGTAGACTTCTTTTTTTTTTTTTAAA
Organism: Haliaeetus leucocephalus; assembly: GCF_000737465.1. Classification (NCBI taxonomy): domain Eukaryota; kingdom Metazoa; phylum Chordata; class Aves; order Accipitriformes; family Accipitridae; genus Haliaeetus; species Haliaeetus leucocephalus. The sequence goes on along the minus strand of NW_010973132.1, from coordinate 4,246,938 downwards.
CTATGTTTAAATGTACCCATAATTGCTTTTCCTTTCTCCTGCATGTTTCATATAGTTAATGTTTTTTGTAACTGAAGTAGGCACTTTTTAACTACTCGTCTGTACAGTCTCTAGAAAAATAGTGACCTGATGAAGCTCTCTAGACTTCACTGCAATTATATAACCATTACTATTAGCCTCCACTGCAATCCACTTCCATAAGCTATTTTATCATAGACTGATAATTTCATAGTTCCCTACAAGCAGCGCATAAGAAGCAGATTGCAACTTAACAGCAAGTAACTATTTGACCAAAACACTAAAGTTTGATGGCAATTACATGAACAGTAGTACACTACAAGGCAGCCAGCTATTACAAATTTAAAGCATAAACTGCTATCTGCACAACAGCTTTTGACACATATGTTAAATAACATTTTTTGAGGAGCTTTCTTGTTCTAGCCTAGGCACAACATAAAGACTGAAATCCAAGTAACAAAAATAGTATTTCAAAACTCTCCACCTATTGGTCAGAACTGAGGTTATTGCCCGACAAGTATGATGTGTCCATTTATCTCATGTTAGTGTGAGAGTGTGATACGATCTCTTCTGAAAGTACACAAGTAAGCTGCAACTTCCTTACTCCTATTTGCTTTATTTCTTTTTGCTTGGTTTAGGTCTGAAACTGGGAGCTGTACCTACTGTCACTCAGGAGCTGTTACTGGTTGTGGAAATGAAGCTGTCTTTTGTAGTGCTATACCTGTAATACTTCACAGCCTGAAAATTACTAACAAAATTTTCTGCAGAAATTGCTCAGGGCAAAATCAAATTCTTACTTAGTACAGGATCTTAATTTTACTCCTATGCAGGCAGTTGTGTGTGGTCTCTGGGATTTATGAAATACAGTGATTGAAAACTCTGCTGGAGAAATCGCTCTATATGCTCCTGGATTGAAAATGAGGAGCATCCCTCATAATCAGGCCTGCTAGAGAGCACTTTTCTTCTCTGCTGCCTCTCATTATCTGTCACTCAATTATAAAAGACTTCTATCCTTGATTTCTTGCATCAGTTATATTTTATTTAGGGATGTAAGAAATTCTCTCTGCGAGTATGTGATTTAGGATCTTGCTTCTGAAACGCTGACTTTAATTCATTGTTGGTATTTCTGAAACAATTCGGCTGAAAGTCTAGGGTGAAAGAACAATTTATCCTGCTTTTTTTTTTTTCCATTTCTGTTCTTGTTATCTTTTACTAGAAGTATTTCCATGCCAGGTGTTGATATTCTTCTGCTCAGAAGGTCCCAACATCATTGCCCACTAATTTTTTTAAATATTAGCTACTAATGAAAGGTCATTGAGAATAAAATATGCAAAATAAGATTTGTGTGACTTGTAAGCCATACAGCCTTTTCATTCCATGAACTCTAGTGCAGAATAACTTTACATGGCTCAGAAATAAATTTGCCTCTCAACCTGTAACAAGAGAAAGATTTCTTGTGTATGTGACAGAAATGTGAACATTTATATGAAAATTTATCAAGGCTGATAAAAGGGCAGCTGAATTTTCACTGTGGCTATGAATTAATTTAATGAAGTTTCAGGAAGATACTATATTCTTCCCTTCCCTTCTAGAAAAATCGAGTCTCTTTTTTTTTCTTTTTTTTTTCAGTTCTGCATATAAAAGGGAATTTTCTCTATTACAGAGGGCCAGATTATAAGGAGAGTGCTCAGGGACAATGGCAGTCACCAGCAGCTACAAAACTAAAGAACTAACATTCATAAGAAGAGTGCTCAGACAGAAAACAAGAGAAAATGAAAAAACATTAAGGGAGAAGACATTGTATAAAGGAGAATTTGGAGACATGAAGAGTGATACCTTGAAGATGAAGTCAAGATGCAGAAAGAATGGGTTCACAAATGGAGGTCAAACCAGAAACGTGAGTGACTAAAAATTTGTAGGAGACAGTTTGATTAAGGAAGTCAACCAAGATAAAAGTAAATTTGAAATAAAAAAGAAAGGCAGTCCTTAAAGTTAAATCATGAAATGCTGAGTATTAGGTCATGTGAAAGAGTGAAAAATGAGCAGTTCTGTGAGCAACAGAATTTTTGATGTCTGGCTTCTTACAAATTTGTGTCTTGTGATTTCATTTTCTGTTGTCCAGCAAAATGTGAACTCTGACCAAAGTTTTTCCTGGTGTTGAGTGTTAATAATAATTAATAATTGTGCATTCACTGGAGGGAGCACATGCTGCAGCCTTTCTAGCAGTAAAGGCAAGTGCAGACCTTTCTTCTTCACACAGTCCCCAGTTTTCATGAAAACTGCAGGAAGCTGATATTTTTAAGACCTTCACTCTGTTATCGCTGAGGTTTCAGCTTACCGAAGGGTTCAAAAATGGGTCATTAGATTTAGATGCTCGCATAAACATACACATAGCTGAATCAAATAAGCCTTAAGAAACAAGACAAATTGGGTGGAACAAATCCCAGAGGAAGAAGAGCTGTGGTTATTGAGTGGAAAGGAGATGAATGAGGCAAGACAAAGAGAAAGCCAACTTTGTCGTGGCTTTGGGACAAACGGTGAAAGAGGAGGTAAGATATATTGAGACAGCATTTAATAGAAAGAGAACTGGGAGGAAGGCAGAAGAAAGTGATTTATTGAAAAAGCAGGAGAGGAAGGGATAGGATGTGAAAAGCCTGTGGCTGGCAGGTTCTGAAGAAGGAAGGGGAAGAGGACGCTGTGGCTCCCCAGTGACAGGCAATAGGGAAAAAGAGGTTTGAAGGCAGGAGAGAGCTCAGTAAACTGAAGGAGGAGATAATGAGATAAGAAGAAAAGTGAGCATATGCAGCAGTGGGAAATACAGTAGTGCCACCTGACTAAAGGGACAGAAGGCAGTGGGCACAGGCGGCCAGGGACAGAGACGTGGATATGGGGAAAGGATAAGCTGACATAAGGATGAACTGTGTGAAGAAAACTGAGTAATGGGCATTAGATCACTTCTGCCTTGCAACTGTGTGCCAGGGCTTGAGGAGGAAGGCTGGAAGGGGCTGGCAGGCCAGCTCAACTGTGCTGTGTTGTGGTCGCTGCCAAAGGGGCAGGTGGAGCATAACTGGTAAATGCTTTGTTCATGAGAGAAATATTGAATTATGTCTGGTAATTATACAGCAAGGGAACTAAAGATAATGATGTGTCTGTGCATCAGGGTCTCTGGGAGTATCGATTAATCATCGTACCAGTCAAAGCTGGTTGTGAACTCTCCAACGAGACATGGCTTCACCAGAGCAGATTCATCAGCATCTTTGATGAATCATGGGGCGGGATTCCGGGGGACCACCAGGCATCCAGCCCCTGCAAGCAAGGGAGCCAGCTGGCTCAGGGGCCTAGAAACTCTGAAACCACAGGGCAACCCAGAGGGCAGACCCATCCTGGAGATCCAGACCTGGGAAGGGAGCAGACACCGAGCAAAATTAATGCGATGGTGAAAGTCACAGCTGCTGTTCAGGAGGTGGGCAGCACTGAGCCCGATGAGCACCATGCCAATTTCAGCCAGCAGCTGCCAGGGATCATACTTCATTTCAGAAATCCCACGTGCTGGTATTTGCAGACTATCTTTTCAACAGAAATTCCAGCTTACAGCAAACGTCAGAAAATGGTGTCTTTCCCGGTCTGAATAAAATGTATCTGTATTTCTAAGATTTGGCCAACTTTGCTTGCCACATAAATTTGCTACTTGCAGGATCATAGATTTCCTAGTCATGTTGAATCGTTAAAAGGTTTTTGCACTTGGCAATTTGTGCATCATCCTCCCACACGTATCACTGATTTGATAATGGACATAAAATCTTTCTGCCATGACTTGAGTCTTCTGAAATGAAGTTCATCTAAAGGGGAAGAGACCCTCTGCCTAACTCTGGGCCATATCAGCAAAAGTGCATAACAGACACAACTGCAAGTGGAGTCAATAAGCTGCAAACATTCGTCGCTGATGTTTAGTGACTGAATATTCGTTCCTCAATTCAAGAGAAGTTTTGAAAATGTCAACGTACAATTTACTGCACTTCCATTTCACCATCTGTAAATGGGAAACAGACTTCTATACTCTGAGAGGCAATGCCAATAATTTTAATGTATACATAGGTCAGAAAATGCCTATGGGTGGAAACAGCATGGAGGAGAAAAATAATCCTTCTGTGTTTGGACACAGCTTCGTTAAAAACCAAACTTTCTGAACGTGAAAAGGCAACGCAAAATGAAAAACAGTTACTTTTCTTCCAAAAGCTTTCTTCAGCTTACTTGTCCTCCCTCTCCCTATTTATAGTATCCTGTTGCTCGGCTTTCTCTGTCATGTTTCTCTGTCCTGAGGTTACTGGAATGTCCTGTCCTTGACACAATCAGAGGTTAGCCACAGTGACGTTACAGCAGCCTGCATGAGGACGATAAAAACCAGATTTGCTTCTCTGTCAGCCACCGCTGAAAGACAGATGTTGAAAGCTGTTTAAGATCATAGGGATTGTTTCTTGTGGTGACAACCTGGCAGGAGCTCTTCTCCTTGTTACTTATCAGAAAGAAGTTAGCTGCTTTCAACACAATCTCTCCTTGCTGTTGTCTTAACTGTTCTTTCAGTATCTTTCTGACATAGACCAAGTTTAAAATCTCATCTTATCATGTCACATGTTGTAGTTTAGAAAGAAATATTTCTATTACAAGAAAAAATGGGTTTCTTTATCTGTTTTTAGGATGTAAGCACAAAATGGAAAATATGGAAAAAATATTCAACCCTTAACTGTGAGTACTATGTAACTGTAAGCTTATCTTTACTAGTACCATCTAGTGCCTACCATTATTCTCTCACGTTTTAGGTATCTATAAGATATAATCATTCTTCTAGATATAAACATTTTCCCCATATTATTTATGTGTATAGTGTTATATATAGATGAGCTTTGGGACAAGGGTTTTATAGCAAGTTTCTGTTCTATGACAAAACAGAAGTAACGACCAAGAGTACAGTCCCTGGCTCAGAAAGGGCCATCTGAAAGAGATCATTTGCTGGAATAACCCCTTGTGCTTTCTCTCATGGGTCTCACGGTCAATTCTAGTAATGAATCTGCAGCTCTGGATTTCATACCTATAGAAGACAGGTATTTAACATAGAAAAAACCAATATTTACCAGCAGTTAGATAGCTCAGAGAAACACACAATGCTCAATACAGTCTTGACAATCTTGTTCAGTACACAGCCTTGGATGGGGTAACTTTCCAAGGAAGAGGTACTGGCAGGTCAGTCCAGAATGCTCTAGGAGAAAGAGAAATGTGATGGGTATAAGTGGACTAATGACAAAGACTTTTCAGCTGTAATTGGAGAAAAGTGTTCCACCTGCCACTGACTCTGCTGTTTTTCTTTCTGTTCCCAAGCAGTGTGAATCTTGTAATCAATAAATAGATGGGACTGTACAGATCTTTCATCTGCAAGAAGCACGCACAGCTGTGCAGGAAATGGAGGTGGAACAATATAAAAACCCCAACTAAATACAGCTAGGACTATGGACATTTGGATAAACTGGGTTAAGCTCCCTGAAGAAAGTCTGCAAAATTAAATAGGGAATAGACGACTGCACAAGCCAGTAGCAAAAAAAGTAATTGTGTGCAAGCACGACATTTAATAAACAGCACATTAGAAGACAATGTGATTGCTAAATATAATATATTAGTGTCACACCTGCTACTGTCTATATTGCTTTTCTCCTTGTTTTCAAGATGACATTAACTGTATTATCTATAAATAGATTAAACTTTAGAAGTCCTTTACCTACAAATAGCACACACAATTCTGCAAGAAGCACCTTGCTCATGCTGGTCTGAACAAAAGAAAAGATGCATTGTGTAATGGTAGACAGGATGGTGGTGACAGTTGGTGGTTGCTGAGGCTGAGATCTTCCGTGTAACCACAGACCTGTGACAGCAATGGTACAAGCTTCTCTCCAGACTTCGTCATTATTGCTCTTCTATGTTGATCTGCATGAGATAATTCTGCAGATGAAAGATATACCTATAAACCTTGCCATCTTCTTTCCGTGGTTACAAAATGTGATCTTGATACTACTTCTGGTTTCTAGCCACTAGAAAATGCATTGCATAATCATATACCAAGACAAATGTATGCCCTCAAGTAATCTAACCTGCTGAAGAAAATGAAGCAGTTGAGAATGTACTGAAATATTTTGCAGCAGAGATAGGGAGCCACTCCCAGCAGTTGGCAAAAATTGCTCAGAAAAAAAGCAGTGTTTACTTTTAATCTTGCACGTATCTTCTCTATCAGCACTTTCTGTGATTCTTCTGCTTAGTTGGGTCGCATATTCAGCTCCACACAAGTTCCCCTAATCATTCTTTGGTAGCCATCATTGTCAGAAGCCATGAATCTCTTTAAAGAAAAGTTTCTCCTTAGCGATATTATTCTCTTTCCCAGAACTGTACAAGAGGCTTGGTTTGCATTTCAGCTAGCTGGTGCTTCAAGAATGACTTACTCCTTCATCAAAACAACCTCTTACCCCAGGTTGGGACAGTTCAGAAATCTGTCCTCCTTTTCTCCTTCCTACCCAGTTCAGCCCTCTCACTCTCTTTCCAGCACTGCAGCAGGCTGCGTTCAGAGTCCAGTAGTATGGGGCAAGCATCGCCTGGCCTGCTGCACTCTGCAGCAGCCTTAGAAGAAAGTTTTTTTTACCCAACGCACCAGTTGGCTGGGTTGTGCTCGTTCATAACCAGAAAGGACCCCCACCCCTCCACAAGCCCACCGTGGGGCTGAGGAAAGCCGGGCAGTACAGTTTGGGTCAACCATGTAGCACACTGGGGCTCTCACAACAGCAGGCAGGTTGTCAAAGCACAAGACTCCTGGGCTTTGGTCCCATGCATCTGATCGGGAAAATACACTGGCATTTCATCTCCCTGCTCTCTGCCTCCTGCAGAAATGCTGAGAGGAGCTGCAAAAGCAGCATTTGTACTGGTGCAAAATTCTTCCTAACCTTTGTCTCATTGACATTATGCTGTGCTAGAAAAAATATTATATTTATTTAACAGTTTAATTCCAAAGGAAGTCAGGAAAAGTTTCCTGAAGAAGCACAGGTACTCCTTCATTTTAAAAATCTGTAAGAACTGTAAGTTCTTACTCGTTGGAACAAGTACTTTTTCTAGATCAAAGTGCTGTCTATTTTTATTGCTACTTTCATTATGATGTAAACAGAAGATACTCTGATCTAGAAAGCAGATAAAATATTTCAACCATTACGAAGTAGCAACCTCAATTCATTATTTTTGAAATAAATACAGCCCTTTTACCAGATCATGGCACATGGCGGTAGTAACATAAAATGTTCACTAGTAGTTAAAGTCTAGGAAACAACAAAAGTATTAAAGTAAAAACATCCTATGCTAAGTGAAATGTCAAAATTCTGGAAGGAAGTTATTCAAAAGGTGTTTTCATTTTATTCAATTTTCCTGTGGAGTATTTACTGAAATTTGTAAGTTCACAAAGAATGTTCTTTTGAAACTTTTTTCTGCCAAGCTATTTTAATTACACTTTCTGGCCAATTCCATACTTCTATAGACTTCTCTGGTATTTTACTTCACAGATCCTTATGCGAGGTGTCACATCCTGGATGGCACTGGAGAAATCCCCATTCAGCCTTCTAGTTGTATTGAAATCAGCTGTTCCAATCTTAGAAGTTAGGCATGTAACTAGAAGCTCAACAGCATTTTTGCCTCTTAAAGGCAAATGATCAATAGCAGCTCTTGTCTCATGCCAGATTCAAATCCAGGTACTGGGGAACGTCTACTACATACAGACACTTCTCTGAAGACTGTGAAGCTCCCAGCCCTTGGTTCTGTAGCAGGTCTGCTCTGTGCCATTTGAAGTATGCCTCCATGCTCCCATTAGCAACCATCTCAGAGGCAAAAGACCTGCACGGGAGGTAAATTGAGGCATGAAGTAATTACACTTCTGAGGTGGTAAACAATATACTGGAATTCCAGAAGTCTAACAATATTAGTGTTCTCTTTGGAAGAAGATTTCCACATTTGGTATCCCTTGCAGCTGGAATAGAGATGCAGTCCAGTCTTCATATCTTCTCTAAAAAGTGCATACAAGCTGACCAAACAGTAAACAAGGTCTAAATGTCAGGACATGTGGCAGACAAGATGGGATTCAGGAGACCTACTCCTGCCTACTTGTGTCCATCTTCCTGCTCCTTAATACCTGGTCAGTGTGGGATGTCAGGAAAGCAAACGAGCTCCGGACATATCTGAACTCTAGGCACTGCCCCCAGCATGGGACAACTCGGGCTCCGAACACTGGCAGTCTGACTGACTGGCCCTTGAGCAGGGCAGAATTTTCTTTACAAAACAACATTTAAATGGAAAAATTATCATTCATTGATCCCTGAATAGTTGCTTGTAAACATTTTAGGCTCTACAGATGGGCACCAATGAATGTCTGGACTCCTGGAGGTCTTCGAGTGGCCTCAGCGCTCCCAGATTCACAGGTATGGAAGCAGCAAGCTGTGCCAGAGCTTGACATAGCCTGAAAAACCTGAAGCCATGGGTCAGGGTCCTAGGTTTCACAGCAGTCTCACAGGTCAGACCAGAGATACCCAGTCCTGCAGACTCCTGGACTACCTGGAGAGCTGTCTGAACAAGGAGCAGGGGAGCCCAGTGGTTTTAAGCCTTGGGCTATTTTCAGGGAAGACAATCACAACCTCAGCAGCCTTAGCAGCAGCCGAGTAGAACTGACATCCTTGTCCCTTACAGAGAAGTGTATCACTATTAAGGGTTTCAGTAGCCCTGCTTCTTTGACTGGGATATGTCTTTCTGAATTTTTGTACATTTTGAATAACTACGCTGACAAAACCAGTTTATGGTTTAAACCGAGCCTCACTCCAAGGCGAAAATATACTGAAGTAATCCCAACAGGTCAAGGAACTCATTTTCTGGATGACAGAGTTACCAAAGGCTGTGTGTGTGGCTGCTCTTTTACCATTTTTAGGAAGGTTCTCTTGCCTTCATAAATGCAGCTTCTATTTAATGTAATGACCTTTACAGAAACAATGGTGAAATTGCATAAGGGCATAGAGGCATTCTTGCCTTTAAGCATTTTGGGAGAGTCTTGCAATAGACAAACTCACCTATCTGAAAAATAAAAGAGTAAGATGATGCAAAGTAATATTAGCATAATAACAGTCACCATTCTGTGTCCTCAAAACTATGTTAATACACTAAGTAGCATTTTCACCAGCTAGGGAAAACATTATCTTCACTATGAGAAGAGGAAACTAGAAAGAGAGTCACAAACAGAGCTGAAGGGATCTTTTCTATAGGAAGTCTGTGGAAAAAAATGACTGGATGTCCTGAGGTTTTATTCTCAGCTACTGCACTGCTAGGCTGGGGCTTTACAACATTTAAAATAGCATTGTATAATGTTCCACTACGTTGTAACTTAATGACATCGGTCAGGATTTGTGAGAGGCTCTGTATAAATGCAGCAGCATTAGACCCTCAATTCAAACATCTCTCGCAAACCTATGTCATTTTCTTTTTGCTAATTTCTCATTCAGCAGGTAATTGTTTTCCATGCTATTTCACATAGGAGAACATGAAGAACAAAGCCACAAATTAAAGACAGTCAATTATTCTTTATATATCTCACAATAACTGTACATCAGATTGAGAATCTATTATACTGCTTCCATACCAACATAAATTATCATTTACTTATTTGGGTCAAGAATTAACTGACTTCCAGTTCATAACACCTCTATTACATTTACCAGTGTTCGAAGATGAAAACGTTACTAAGACGTAGACGGACTGACAGTTCCTGACACTTTGAGTCTTTGCTGTGGTAGGAAAAGCAGTAATACAACTCCAGAGTCATTCTGTTGGTATTCCAGTTTCCTGAAGCTGAAATATGAGTCACGCTTCCTTCTGTCAAGAGTGCCCTTGGTCATCCACGGGGTTTTGCCGTCACAAGAGTGAGAGGTGGCTTTGTTACCTGACTTTCTGCCGGGAGAGGACATTGTCCTGTGAACGAAAAGCCCGCTGAAGAATGTCCTCCTTGGTCGCCACAGCCCTGGCCCTGGTCACGTCCCAGGCACTGCCACGCTGGGCTTGGGTTTGTGCCCTGAAAGGCGGGGAGTAGATGGAATTCATGCTACAATCTCTTCCATTCCTGGGTGAGGTTTTACTGTCTTGGCTTTGCTCTGCAGCTTATGTTGACAGAAGCTGACTTAAACAAGGATTAAATATAGTTGTGCCTCAGTGTGACTATTCACACATACCAGGAAGGTGATGAAAAATAAATGCAGAGTGCATTATAGTTATTTTACTTTGTAAGATATTTAAAAGCTGTCTCCCACTGCTGTTCCTATTTTCCAAATTTGACCGGAAGCTGGGACATAATTCTCCACTGTTTTGCATTTAACAGGGAAAAAATGCTACTATCATGATAAAGTAGGATTCTGCAGCTCCCAGGTTTTAAATATGTAAATACAAGGGCATTGCCGAAAATCAGACCTAGACAGCAAGATTTTTAACTGAAGTCAAATGAGCTCCACTGATTTACCCAAACCGATTACCCAGATTTGGTCTTTACTGGAAGCTTAATGTCCTTCATGTCTGAACTTCCCAAAGAAATCTGACAGTAACCGACTGACAAGCCCACAGCTGCATAACAAAGCAGCTTGCACTTCTCATGTGAAATCATACTTAGTTAAGAAAAGCAAATTCTTCATTCATATAAGCTGTCCTAAATAGGCATAGAGAAGATAATAAAAAGAAAATCGTGGATAGCTTTTGCCACATATCCATTTAACTGTCACTTGAAGACAGAATCATGTTTAATTACCACTACAGTGATTACTGATTAATGCTAAATATATTCATTTCAGCCTTCTGGATACTTTTGATGGTCTTTGTCAATTGTGATTAACCAGATATTTGTTCCAAAATACTAGATACCAATGAAATCGAGTGCTTCCTGCTCATAAACAATTTTTTTTCCCTGTCGGTGCTCACAAATTCTACTTAAATAAAGCTTCACCACTGTATTATACATAAAGATTCACAAAAGTTACTTCATTGTCGGTATGCAAGAAAGCTCAATAATTTCTCAGGTAAACAGTAGGACTTCATTTTAACCTCACATATACCAGTATTTTATATTGCTTTTCTTGATCTTGTCCCCTTTTATTTCTGTAGTTGGGGGAGGGATTCTGTCTGAAGACCTTCCAGTACCTTACTATGGGTTTCACAAAAATGCAAGATGACTATGGAATGACACAGACTTATTCCAAGAGATTAAGAATGAAAAGATAGCATAAAAAACACTGATATCAGGCAAATCCCAGATAGCTCACCTATTTGGCAAAGAAAGACCCTGTAAGTGGGGAAGAAGTCACAGAGGTTATGAGTTTGAGTGATTTCAAACAAATGTCTCCAGCCACCCACACTATACCTTAAAGGCAAAAATGGTATATTAAAAAAGCGAGGCTGTTCACACCTCTAGGGCATTTTAGGAAATAAACTCTAGTGAACAAGCAAATCAAGAAGGTTTGTTATGCTGCAAGAGCTAGTTTGAGACGGATTTCAAAATGTCCTGATTCTAATATAATGAAGGAGGTACTAGGTGACCTCAGCAAGACAATGAAATTGCTGGAAACAAAGGAGACTCTTGAACAAATGGATATGCTGGTAAATGCTGTAAAATGTTTGAGATACAGTCAGCTCCCCGGTTGTAAGAACACTTCGCTTTTTGCCTGATCATCAACTTGTCACAAAGATACAATTTAAAAACTTAAACCAAACGTGGATTTTTTAAACTCCAGAGTCTTACAGACCTCCTTCTTTAATGTAAATGAGAGAGTCTAAAATGCTGCTATTGAGGATTGCAGATAATAATACTTACACAGGTGAAACAGCACCCGAAAGGCTTTATAAAAGAAAAAAGCTCTTTGGTTAATATAAAAGAGGATTTCTCCATATGGAACAGCACACCTAGCGTATGAAGAAGAAAATTTTAACAGTTTAGCTATCAATGCTAAGTGCTTCATATTTTGGAAAAATTATTTCAGGAGACATTTTCAAATGAGGATCAAAATTATCTGTAAAAATTGTCTGGCTTATCCTGGAGGTGAAAAAAGCTGAAAACCTAAACAAAATTCATTGTACGGGAGAACAAGATAAAAATGACCCTTATTATCTCCATGGTTTAATTTGGTTACCAAACCATTATCATTAAAATTCAGAGATACTGAATAAAATTATGAAATAAGCACAATGAGCACAGAAATCATTCTTAAAAGGTTGTAAGTAATAGTTGAACAAAAAACGTTCAGCAAATGTATGTTACAGTATTCTAATCTCAGGTCCATGAAACACTTAAAAAAGAGTGAACACTCACTGAATGTAGTCGATAATAAAATGAAATATTTAAGCATCAGTTCACTGTTTATAGTGAAGAAAAATTAAATATTAAGCCATTAATTATAACCATGTGTGGTAGCTCAAGCAGGTGGAATTATCTGGTAAAATCCAGCAACTTTATAATGAACTTCTTGCCCCTCTCTGGTCAAAACAAACCAACCAAGCCAAAAAGTAAAAAGAAATTTTTCAGAAAGATTCCAATGGCTGAGAATAAAACACAGTAACCTAGAACACGTAAAAGGAGAGGGGATAGGATGGAAAACCCAGTGGTAGCATATTTCAAACAATATGTTAGGGTCACATGTATCAGATCCTCTGTGGGATGAGGCATTTAGAGGCAATTATGACTGGATCATAAAATGGCAAACTAATTCTCATTATAGCAATTACAAGACTTTTCCTCCAAAATTCTGGCATCTATGAAATATCACCTGGTAATTGAAACTGTATTTACTAATTGGTCACAGAAGAGACAAGCTATTGACTAAAAAAAAAAGATCAGATCTCAGAAATGTATCTTAATCAGAAGGAAAATAAAAATACTTTCATATCTTGATTGAAAGAAACTGTAGTAAATAGATGATTTCTTACCAGGAGGAAGGGGAAAGGCAAAGGAAAGAGAAAGGGGAATGTTCAATATAAATGTATGCTGTTTGCTTACATTATTTATAATATTTCCAGACAAGAAACAAACTAGGCTAGCTTCATTAGAAAGTATAATGCAAAGGCTGAAGTTTCCATGATCAAGATTATGTCTAGAATATATGATTCATAGCTGGTTTTAAAAGACAAACTGCATAAAAACTATTAAGTTATTTAGTCTAGACTGTAAATATGAAATAACAGCAAAAGACTGAGATAAGATCATGGAGATGATAAACACTTGCTCCCAAACCGTCACACAGGATTCAGTACTATCGAGTTTACAGTACGTGTATTTCTGCATCGTTATCTCACAAAATACATAGTATTGCCCCAGATGTCTATATGAAATGCAAAACATTCTGGTTTTCCTTCGTACATACAATATGGAAATACTAGATGGTAAAAATATTTTGAAAATCCATCTTGAAAGCAATAAAAAATTGCTAGAGACAGAACTTGAACAGGACTTATAGACATGTGTATTGGGATTTGGTCCATTTAGAAGATTTAAGGTGGGCATGAGGAAGCTACTCTTGTTGTTGCTCTTTGTAGGAAAAAAAGCAATCTTAAAACCATGGACACAGGCAACAGCTCCCACTATATATCGCTGGAAAAAGCTATTAGCGCAGTATCTAATAATGGAAGAGTTGACATATTCTGTGAGAAGAGTGCCAAGCAAATGCTCCAAAACAGACAAAAGTGGTGGTATACCTTGAAAAGAAAAGATGACACAGCAGAAATGCTAAGCTTGTGGAGAAGCTTTGGTACAGATAGTATAATCTCATGAAACAAAAATAAGCAAAGAACATTCCAAAGGAAAAATAATTGAATTGGTTGTCCTCCTTCTCTGATCTCCTATACTGTTTCTCTTCCAAAGCATTTTCACCTCCTCCATACTAGCAAATAGCTCCACGAGAAAGGTCTCAGAAAGCTAATAGAAAAGGTTAAATATTCATACCAAGTTACGGTAGTATTCATATAATTTGAAAACAGAGGACAGCTACACTCAATATACAGTTACGTATTCTTAATCTTGTAGAAAATTGTCTTAATGCCTGCCACAGTAACTACAATGCAAATGTTTTAATGCAAATGGCTAAAAATGTATACTTTTTATTTTGAAAACCTTGTCTTTTAATTTCTCAGCCAAAGCATTCTTTTCTTGGTTTCTCTGTTTCTTTTTCCTACTCAACTGCTTCAATGTACAGAGGACCAATAGACAGTTAACACGCAAAGAGATGGAAAGAAAAATTAGTTTAGTGGGGCAGATCAAAACCAACTTCCTTCAGCACCTTCGCTACTCAGATTAATTTAGGACTACATTATCACATGGGTAAAACTGTTCAGAGGCACAACATCCTTATTTATTCGAAGGTTTGCAGGTGTAAATTGCAGCTGTATATATGTTTTCAAAGTAGCTAGTACTAGTCAAGTCAGTAAAAGTTCTGTAATTATTTAAGAAATTGAGATGTTAGATGAAAATAAGGAAGCAAACACACCCTGGCCAAAAAGCTACACATGTGCCAGGAGAAAGAGGACTCTAATTTGTGTCATTAGAAAGCACATTTGACAGAAACTTTTGCTCATTTTTGTTGAAATTCTTACTTTAGAACTAACCTTTCCCAGCTGTGGTCTTGCCTTCTTTGAGTCAAGAGAGGCAGAAGTCCAGACCTGGGTTGGAGTGAGAGCAGAGATGAGTGGAAGCCCTTTGAACTATGTCCAGCCTCTCCACCTGCGAATTTGTTTCCCAGAGGCATGAAGAGGAATTAAAACAGGTGAGGCACCTCTGCTCCATGGCTCTGGTCTATGAACACTAAATGCCATGCTATTAGTATGGCTGCAAAATCTTGTCATCAGTGAAACACGTAATTGGTATCCTCTGCACATTTGGAGTTTAGTTTTCTATACGAGAATGAACTGCGCTGGGAGTAACACAGTCCCACACAGTATCAGTGTAACCTTCCAAACATCTCCTGCTTTTACAGTCTACAAATTAAGCATCGATACCAGCTTTCAAATGTCTCTCTTCACACTGAAAGAAACCAAGAAGAAGGAAAAAAATAGTGATACAGTGTGGGACTAGGCAACAAAATATTTATCAATTTCAGACAGTTTCCATGTCTTGAAGTATTTTGTGTTTCAAAACACTGCTGAAAGAGCAGTATTAGTGGTAAGGCAAAAAAATGCAGTTCTGTCCAATAAACAGTACAAAATTAAATTGGAAATAGTGTATGTTCTCTTTTCTTCCGTTTCTTTCTGTTCAGACGAGGCCAAATGACCTTGACATTAAGACTCCAAACCATATTTGTGAGATCAAGTTTCCAGTCCCAGCCTCTGCTGAAGAACTGCTGTATCATCTTGAGCAAGTCCCTTTCCCCCTTTGCGGCCTCAACATCCGTCTGTACACGAGGGGTAATATGACAGTCATACCCAATTTCATACAATTTATTGCATTTTAAATGGTAAGGCAGAGACTGAGTCTTGCTGCTTGTTCATGTAGACACAGAAACAATCCTATTTTTGTCTTGCTGCTATTCAAAGAATTTTGTTGTCTGCTGTGCCCCTGTATTTGTGCTTGGAGCCTGAACTGCAAGTGCCAATATACCGGGATGAAAGATAATCTCTCAGCATTGCCAGCCTGTCTAGAACAAGGTGATACCCAGAATCATATTAAAAACTCTGTCCCTCTCTTTCTCTCTCTCCCTCTCACATGCATGCACACTAAGCTACCTGTCTGCACCAGTCTGACAGCCAAAGGAAGTTCCAAAAAAGCTTCCAAATTCTTCTGGGATTCTCTGAGCCATATCTTGTGAAAGCTTCATTTCAACAGTTTTATTACAAGCACGAGTATTTATGAGTGCATAAACTGCAAGTTGCCTACTGTACAGCCTATCAAAAATAAAAAAGGAATCAAAAAGGTTTATGAGATCACCATCCTGCAAGTGTAGCGCATTCCCCACCTAAGCAAAAAACTGATCTGCTTCAAGCAATGAGACACATGCTTTGACATCATGGAAATTGCATGTGTCCCATGCAAGGGATCCAAACAAGTAAAATGGCTGTGGAAAATTGCTGCAAACAGCAACCAGTGTCTTTTCCTCATATGTCATATTACATGGCATAAGACTGCAAACTGTGCTTTAGAAAACAACCCTGCACTACCAAACTGGAGTGTGCCAGCATCTTTCCTGTCCAGCTCTACTATTTTAATGGTCAGTGAAGGAATCTAGTGTCATTATCACTCTTCCACTGTGTCATTCTCAACTCTTGGACTAAAGACCATCCACCAGTATCCTTCAAGAAAGCTACCAGCAATCCTATTCTACACACATTCTTGATATACAGAGCTGAACCAAATTCATACACAGCTTAGAAATATCTAGAATAATCTCTAATATAACTAATTGAGCACAGACCTCCCAGCTATTCGCCAGTGCAGAGCTGAGAATAAAACACCTTTTCACAGGACTGCTTTGAGACAATTGTTTGACAAGAGGCTGTTTATAGGACTGCTGTAGACCTAATATTAGAGATGAGGAGGAAAAAATCCCTTCTAACTGATAAAAGGTCAAAAATAAAATAGAAAATGGTTTATATTCTTTTTCCTGCTGTTCCTTTCTTTTCAGGAAAGGCTGAATGACCTTGACAGCAAGGCTCCAGACCATACTTGTGAGATCAGGTTTCCATTCCCAGCCTCTGCTGAAGAATTGTAAGACTTAAGAAGCCTCTGCTGTTGCACAAAGATTGAATTTCATTAACATGAAACAAACAACCCAGGGTTCAGAATGCTGCAAAGCAGATCAAAAGGTTAATTCTTCCTTTGATGGAACAAGAAAGAGCTTTTAATACTTCGGCATACCCACAATGCTGACAGGATTCTGAGTTTGTCAGTCGCAGACTGAAAGGTGATAGCAAGAGCCACTTAGAGGAGAGCTGGGCCTGAGTCCTGCCGGGTGACAAACGTGGGATAAAGCACTTTCACCGACAAACAGCAGAACGCATAGAACACGCGAAGATTTCATTGCCAGAGCACGATATTCTCAAATGGAAATAATAGCTCTCTGAAAGGTTTGTTCTGAGAAAAACAGCCCCACTGGGTTTGGGTTACTATGCTGGTGCTCCATCAGTGTCTACAAGATTTCATCCCATGCAAACAAAACCTGATTACAGGCCTCCTTTTCCCTTTTCCTTTTTTTTTTTTCTTTTTTTTGCAGGGTGGGTGGGGTCAATGGGATGCAAGGTTGCCAGACTTTTTTTCTAAGACCTGCCTATTAGTTCTAGAGTTTTCCCCACGGTGCTTTTGTCCAAGTTGCAGAAACACTTTCTGAAGGTTGAAAGACATTTAGCTCATCTCTAACTCACTTGAACAAAAGCTAGCATAACACTCTCTTGCTGGAATAAAGGTTGGACAGAACATTGTTTCCTCTTTGGATAATTTTTTACAAACATACTGGAGTTTGGGGTTTTTTTTCATGGAGAATTGGGACTTTCAGAATTGCCAGACTAAAAATATTCCTGCTTTTTTTTCCCTTAAGGATAAATATATTAAACATTTCAGTGTTCCCAAAGTGAAATCTTAGGTTCAAAAACAGGAAGCCAAAGCAGAGTATTTTGCTTTGTCTCAGCACAATATCAAACCACAACTCCCTAAATTAGCACATGCTTCATGCCCACATTCTCCCCTGGAGGCTGAGCTCTCCATCAGCCTAAACCTTCTGTGGGGCATGGTGACCTCCCTTCTTGCTCTTTTCCATAGTGCAGGTACCATCAAGTTTGACAGACAAATCCAGGGACTGAAAATAACCTTCTAAATCCATTTTATTGCTTGAAAAAATGTTCAGCCATTTGGTTTTTTCCTCTCAATGAAAGCTGTGTGCAAAAAGAAACTCTTAGCAAATCTGTTTGGCTGAAAACCTCTTTCTCCATCAAGTGTTTCTTTTAGACTTCCTGTTGGAGTCCTAGATTTATTTTGTTATTTATAGCAAAATAAATTTTGTTATTTCTACCTTATATTATATAAACCCTATTTAGATATGGGCCTTAACTGCTAAGCTGTCAGAACAGCTCAGGGACAGGACAGGACAGAAGGGAATTCTGCTTTACCAGTATATCAAGCTATTGGCACACAGAATATTTAGATCTCACATAGTAGTTTGGAAACCAATTTGTAAGCTTGCATTGGGGTTACTGAATAAGTGCTTAATGTGTGGTGTATGTGGCTGTTCCTGCTCTGTTATACTCTAAGGATCCTCCACTTGAACATCTATGTGATACCACATACTGGGAACTGTAGTCTCTGCAAACTGCACTTCATAAACACAGTGGATGTTGCCATCTGCTTTATTTTTTTAAAAGCGCTAATTCTTGCAAAGTAAAATATTAGTATATATGCTGTCTGCCAGTCTGTGAGGAGGCAGAGAAGAGGGAAGTTCTCAGAAAATAGCTTCCCACACCATCATCTTTTTGGAGTCTTTACATGGCTGGTACTATCACACAAAGAGTGATTATATCTGCATTCATCTTCATGTACGTCTGAGTAATCTGCGCCTGTAAAGTGGGACCAAGATTTCCATGTTCATTTAAACTGTATGTCAAGGCAAGACCAACTCCAGCATTTACTGTAACAAAAATCCAAACTCTTTTGCAGCTCCCTGATAGCAATGTAACAGATACACTGTTTCTGAAAGTACTGTTCTCTCAGGTTGCTGAATTCACTGCCATTCATTGCTGAATCTAGTTTGTAGAAGACACTTGCGCAACATTTCAAGAATAAGCACAATCCTTTATGGCGAAAGACTTATTCTATCTCCTTCATCTTTACCACCACCTTTGAGGGATTTTTCCCTCTCTTTTAGTATAACTTAGTCAGGTACCTTCATCTCTGCTCTCAGTCCAGATCCAAAGAAAGGGAAACAACTAGGAATTATCTCACTGCAGAAATGCTGTACACAAAAGAATACACTGGCTTCTATTAGAGAGAAAGAGATCTGAAGAAGGGGTTTGTGGGTTTGTTTCATTGGTAGCAGACGCCGGTTTTCATTCAACCTGATGTTTTTGCAGCATATGAAACAATGAGCTATCCTCTGTCAGAATCATTTTTTAAACAATCACTTCTACCCACTGGGCCCTTTAAATCCCATAATAGGAAAATACCATTTAGGAAATAACCTGGCTCTAGTTGCTGATACATTTATAGCCAAGTACAGGCAATGAGAGTCTCTACCATTTTAGCCAAACTGTTGACTCTGCAGGTGCCATTCTGCACAAAATAGGATCTGGTTCTGAAATTAAAGGCTCTGGCTGAGTGCATGAGCTTTCACTTTGGCAGGGTAATCAAAGGCAGATAATGTCCTTTCTAGCTTTTAATCCTGGAATGAGCAGCGGTCAGCTCCTGTTCAAAAATCTTCAGGGCACTCTGTCCACAGATTCCTTTCAAACCATTCTTCTAACCTTGGACTTCTAGACCGCATTGTGTCCTACCTCCCCCCACTACTATCATCAATATATTCCTCAAGCCAAAGGCAGCAATCAGAAATTAAGCCTATTGTGCTTATTCAAGCAACGATGGCACAGGAACCACAGCTGGCTGTGAGGCTGGTGTGGAGAGCACTTCAGTGTCACTACCCTTGTTCAAAGGGATCTTGTTGGGGACTGAAAATCTGGCCCATCATTTTCAGGTGTAATTCACTTTTGAAATACAGTATTTCGCAGTGGAAAGATTTCTTACGTAGATCAACCTTCACACTGCTGGGATCAAAGAAACAGGGATCAGAAGAAGATCTTCTTACTGTAAGAAGGGCTTAGCTCAAGCACAGTATCTGATCATGCCCCAAACTGTGCTAGGCATTTACAGTACCGACCCTGTGCACCAAAGGTTTCAGCTGTATACCACGCCAGGTACCATAAAGAGGGAAACAAGACAGGAGACAAGAATAAAACAGCAACACGTCAGATGGGATGTGGGCACGGCAGGGCTCGTTGTTCCTAATGAACCACAACAGAGCTGTGGTTGCCTCCTGTTTGTGGTAGATTCTGTTCTCACGGAAAGATTTGAGCATCACAAGTGACAACAGGAAGGTACTCTTGCCACGCTGAGTATACAGCCATCCCACTGACTACTGTATAGCACTTAGATATGTCTAGGTTTAAAATTAGCTATGCTGGGTACAGTGTGCAATATTGATCTCACAGACTGGAGGTCAGAATGGGAGCAAAACCCAGCTAAGGAGCTGAAGAAAATGAGCTTATGCTGGGCTCTGTGCTGCAGTGGACCAATGGCAAAATGAGGCAGTTTAAACCTAGCTAGGATGTAACTCTGAACGTGTCACTAGTTTGAGGGTGGTGTAGATGTATCCTGGCTGAGGTACACCCAATGGACAAAGACTTTACTTCTTCCCCCTCTCACACACAGATGCATACGTGAGTTGAGAAATTTCCATTTTCCTTCCACAGCTCCTCCTGGGTCGCTCCACACCACTTGCCCTACAAGACAGAGCTCTGGCACAACTATGTCTGGAATATTAAGTTTTCCTCATATGTTTGCAGAGAGGTCTCCCTGGAACTGGGGAACCTCACAGGTTTGGGTTTTTTACCTTAGCAGGTTTTGTTAGGCAGGGCACAGACCTAGACCACTTCCAGTTCCAGGGTTAGTACAGTTGTTGTTATGAACCAGGGCTTTCTGCATCATAGTCTGTTGAGGAGTATGTACATACCCTTAGAAGCTTATTAAAGGGGACCTCACACAGCACGTGGGGTACTGGTTTGCCTGGTGGGTTGTTTATTCATTCAAGGAGAGTCATCTTCAAGAGAGGAAGCCCCTAATGCCTTGAAGCCCTTGAGTTGTCTGAGTCAGTGTAGCAGGTTATTTCTCCAACCCTAAATATGGCCAAATGGCAGTTATTCAAGTAATGTCATTAATCTGAGTGGACCGTGGGGAAAAAATTATTTGTACCAATAATAACAAAACCTGGGTACCTAGTGTTGGTCTTTAAATCTATGTGAAGGGCTTCTACATAAAAGTAGCAAGATTTCCATGCAGCAGACTTCTCAAAATATGAATGTAGGTTGCTTACTGTTAGTTTCTGACTTGAAAAATATTGACCTTAGATTGAAAACTCAGAGGCAGAATCAAAACCAAGAGTGCATTATTCATGTCTTGCTGATGAAGTATTCACGTCTGGACATTTCCTCCTGGCTACTGCATACCCAGTAAAAGTATTCTATAAGACTCCCAAGCAACAGGACTACAGGCCTTTTACTGATTAATCCTGCAGGGGTTTGAAGGACACTGTCAAAGAATCATAAAAATTACAAGCCCTATTAATTAACATCCTGCCTATATGGCTGCCAAAGAAAGGATTATTTTCTTCATTCCTTTTTCTGGGGTTTGATTCATCCAGTTTTAAAATGGATGAGAAGATCCCATTTTATTGCAAAGGAGCTCTAATTAATGTTCATTTACAGCTCTGGAGAGTTAATTCCAATTCCAAGCTGCATCTACAGCACTGCAGCCATCAACTCAAAACCAGTGGAAGACATTTGAGCTCAGGAGCAGCTATGCCTCTTTCCATGATGTTCCCCCTGTTCTACCCCTTGTCCTTCTTCCTTTCTGATACCATCTATAGGAAAACAGGATCTGTTTAGCGGTTCATCTGCTCCTGCTGCGTAATCCTCTGCAACACACTGCCCGCAGTTGTGGGGATAATTATGTGACCAGGAAGGTTCTGGCAGCGGGTAGTGCCCAGTGGCGGGAATGAATGAACTTGAAAAGAATAGTTTATTTCCATGCAGAGTCCTTCTAGAAAGACAGAGAAACACTGAGAAATCAGCAGGAAAGAATGTCTTTTCAATAAAACCACAGAATTTGCAGGCAGTATCCCAAATCTGTCTGCCCAGCGCTGTCACAGCACTTTGACCAAGCCATTTAACTTCACCATATCTCAGGCTTTTCAGCTGCAAAGCAGGGACAAAGTACTCCTGACAAGGGTGTTGTGTTTCCATCTCAAAATAGGGCTTACAAGTTGGGCACTGCAAAAGCATTTTCAGACTCCCAGAACCAGGTTTAAATGTTATTAAATACAGAAGACAGCTGAATTCCTTAACAGAATGTGCTTCCAACAGGGCTTAGTGTTTTCTTAAAGGGTCTTTGTATGGTAATGTGACATTTTACAGCCTACATGTAGGCAATTATCTTTGGAAGAAAATTGACCAATTTTTTTTTTTTTTAAGAAGAGGCTTTGATTAAAACACATTTCTGGGGGAGCTGATATGCAAGGATGGAATGTGGATACAAAGTTCATTCAAGAGCTGGAGCTGTTATTAAAAGTACTAGAAATAAGGAGCTTGAGGAAGCCTTAGCTAGAGGCATTCAGACAGCATCAGACTCTGACGCCAACTGGAACCAGTATAGTCTGCTGTGTCTGTAAAGTATTTTTCAGTATCTCCTAGAAGGTCTTCCACAACTAGACTGCTGCACTCCAACATGATTCTAAGTGAATGACAGAAAAAGAATAATTAAAAGACTTGTTGTTGCTGTTTAACATCTCAAAATTGTTTGGACTACTGTGTAAACAGGACATGCAGGATTAAGCATTAATAACGTCTGTTTGTATTTGTTTGAGTGCAAATTTACTAGTAATTCTTCTTGTCCTCAGAAATAAGCTGTTATTCCTTGTTCCTACAGCAATGCAGTCAGTGGAGTTTTTACCACAACTGTACTGGGAGCAGGAACAGGTCTTATGGGTAGAGGCTTTGAAACTGCAGTCCAAAACATGCATATCATCTCCATCCACATAGCATCTTTGCGTGAGCACAAATACTTCTTTTGCTTTAACTCCCAGCCAGCACCAAATGTTACACCTCTCGTCATGCATACAGCATTTCCATGCACTGTATGCATGGTGCCATTGCCTATTCAGGATACAGGTGATCGCTTGCATTCTTAGGTCATAGAGACCTGACTAAACAAGACTTCAAGATGCTTAGTAATCCCCAAGCCAGGAACATATAGCCTGTATTCACAACCATTCCTACCAAACCCATTTGGTTTTCCACTTACATTCTTTTGGTTGTAATTTGACATTCATCTACGATTCCTACATTCCACAGTTACACCAACAAAAGAATGAATTTAGGTCCCTTCAAACACTTCCTTTAACCACTCCTTACTTCCATGCTCTCTCTCACACATAACAGTCATACATTTTTAGGTTTATGGTTGAGAACATTCGCCACAGGGATAAGGAGGCAGGAAGACAGGTTAGGCAGCAAACTGAAACAGCACAAATGCAAATGTCTTCAGGATTCAACATTTCAGTGTCTGTGCTGGATGTCAGTGCTTTTGAAGTAATGTTTTCTCCATCTGCTTCCCTTGGTGTAAAGTCCAGGAAATTTGAAAAATAACAGAGGCTTCATTTAAAAGCACAAAAACTGACAACCAACCTCTTTCTGGGATTTAGGCTAGGAACACGTGAACATAAATTGCAAACAGTCATTTGTAAATCAAAGGGGACTAAGAGAAGACAAGCCCAAAAATCATTTTTTTAAAGGAGTTATTTTTCATTCAGAATGAAAATGCAGCCAGCTTCTGGGCAGCTTCATTCACGAGCTTTTGCTTGTAAGTAATAACTCAAGTCAAGTACAGTAACTTATTAATTCCTTCTCCTTCCACCTTGTATTTCCTGGATTTTGTGTTTCTTAGCCCTGAAGATAAAGCATGAGCCAGAGAACCACCAGTACCACTCCTCCTCTGTCAAGAAAGTAAGCTACTCAGCTTTATTATGGAATAGTTTGCTTCTTTCTGTGCATCTGAAGAGCAAACCAGGTTGACAGAACAAGGACTCCAGTGGGGACCAGTAGGCTGCTTACACATTTTCCCATTACCAGAGAGTCTGTCAGAGCAGTGAGGTGTTTATTCTACTGGAAAGCAAATTGGGTCTGGTGTTGCTTAAGCCTTCCAGCTGAATCACCACTAACATTAGAAATCTATTCCCCCAACAGCTTTAGTTTTTTGGCCTGTTTTTTGAAGGAAATGAGTCAATGTCTTCATACTGTTACACATCTCTTCCAAAAAACTGTTAGCCAGTTTCAACCGAATTCATCAAAGTGTATAGATTTCATGCTAGTGTTGTGAAACTAGGCAGCCAGGTAGAGAAATGCAGGAATGTCCCTTCGGGGGGATAGGCAGCAACTAGCCTCTCTTCAGACATCAAAGAGTCTACAGGAGAGTCTTACCCCAAGACAAAAACCTCTGGGAATTGGTTCCACTGCTGCTGGAAACACTTATTTGACCTTTTAATGTCAGGTGAGAGATAAAAAGGCTGTTAACGATCCCTGTTATTGCAAGAACCATATAATACAGCATTCTCCTAAACTGATCACAGTCCATCGTAAAACCATTTGTGTTTCTTGTCCCACGGGTCCATTTGAAAGGCTGTCCCAGAATGTCACTGCTCTGATTGTCAGAAGTCTGGAAATTAGAAGTTCAATTTTTCTTGGCGATCTTGTATTATCTGCTCTAAAGCCAACATTGCCCTTTAGCTGGACGACCTCTTCTCTCCCATCTGCCTTCCCCAGACTCCACTGTGGGTTTCCAGGACCTCTGCCCTCTCACCCTTGGCTTGCTGAGGCTAAACCAGACAAGATCTGTTAATCCACTTTATTATAAACTCTCCATTCCCATCATCATCTGTTCTGCTTTAATTGTTGTCTCCTGAACATGCTTGCTCAGAAGTCTACACAGTCATGCCTTGTACCTTACTGCTAGTACTTTATTTCTTCTTTCACTTGCTTGATAGAAGTCCTAAGATAGCACTTAGTTTTTTTATGGTTCTATTACAGTGACAGCTCACAGATATCCTGCATCTTTCTCCCCCTTTGTCATTTCCAACTCATGAACTATGAGCATGTCCCAAAACTTCTGGTTATTAATTCTACACATGATCTTAATACTTTGAAATATTAAAAATCAACCAGTTCCTCAGACTCAGAGCCTTAAGGTCATTTGGTTCTTCTGTACCATATCCCAGTTTGTCATCTGATCATATCTCCCTACTTCGGCCACCAGTAATTTCATCAGCATAATTTTGATTTTGTGTCAATATCATAAGGAAAACTAGAAATTGGACTGGTCCCAGAACTGATCCTTCAGAAGCTCCATCCCTCATCTCCCTCTAAGCTGGTTCTTCCATCACAATAACTTTTATCCAAATGTTAATGGATATACAGTCCAGTTAATCAGTCTCCCCCTCTTGCAAATTTTTGCATATTTAAAGATTTGTGCCCTTTTCAGTCTTTCCATTTCATTCTGTGATAAATTACTCCTATATATTAACACTTACAATAGTTCCAGTCTGTATCTTAGAACTACATCAGTCACACTGGCCAGTTTTACATTAATAGGATCCAGCACAATCTCCTCGCCAGCCACAGATGATAATTAACATTTTTCACCTCCACAGCTATTGATTGTGCAGTACAGGCTAAGAGGACCCTAAGGCTTGCATTCAATGGGAGTGATTGTTATTGGGGAAGAGCGTTTCCATCTGAGCACTTCTCCATACCTTCATTACTGTCTTATCTAACTTCAGCCAGAGCCAGCTGCTCATCTCTTCAGGGCAACTGAAAGCTGGGAGATCATGATGGTTTCAGTTAATATTAGCAGCCTAGAATGGGGTGTCATCCACAGAATATTGGGACTTCAAACTCTCACCACTTTTCCTGATGTCCCCATACATGTACTGATAGAGAAGCTGAGCTTTCAGGCTACATGTATGAAAAGAGAGATTTTTTTATTGGTTATAAGTTTTAAGCTCAGAATCAGTATATTGTTGCTACTGTAGCTCTGTTCTTATGGGGACTGAGAAAGAATGGGCAGGGAACAGAACACGGGCAATGTACCTGACTATCCAAAAATGAAAGGCAAAAGCAAGCATACGTAAAGGACATGGATAATAAACCAACTAAATAAAAGCAGAATTACTTTCAACGTTCTTCAGTATCATTAAATTTTAAGAGTCCTAGGAGCTGCCTACTAAGGATTGTTGATTCGACCTCCTAAACAGAGTAGTAATTTTTGAGGTTATGATGCCTGCCACCCATCAGATCGGAGAAAGAGAATAAAGAGGTGCCCTTCTCAAAATTTCACAAGATAAGGGGAAGGCAAAAGGTTAGTCAGACTTCTTTTGATAACATTGTCTTTTAACTAAACACATACAAGCATTCCTCTCGCAGTAGTTGTTCTTGGGAATTCACACAAAAAGTAATTTCATAAAGAGGATCTATCTTTAATACTTTTGGACAAAACCAGACTGCTCAGAGGTTGAGATTGCAAGGCACTTTTTTCCCAGAGTCAATATTCACTGATTTCTCAAAAAATGCTCTTAACATCCAGCCTCTATTTCACACCACAGAACTTGACTATCTCTCTGTAAAATGGGAGCTATACATGCATTCAAGAATTAAACTGCATCATTCTGGTAAACTACCATTTGTACAGGTTTTCAATGATCAATTAATCTGTGATCACAGTTAAAACAGTTTTTTCCCTAATAGGAAAACACATTAAAGGATGCCCAGCTCCTCTACCAAACATAGTTCTCTAAATAGGGGAAAGAATTTTTTTAATTTATCACTGTAAGCCATTTATGTTGTCCAGTCACCTACTGCCTCCAAGCTCACTGGCCTTTTCTTTTGGCCTCAGTAGCACTTATTTGTGACCACTGTTGAAGATAGGATATTGACCTATAGGGACTATTGATCTGACCAGGTATGACTCCTTTTATGTTCTTATATTTACATTATTAGACTCAACACTTTATATTCAGACACAGTAGGCTCCATCCCAGTGGAGCAGAAGCAACATTAATGCTGGAATGCTGTAACATACTACATCAGCAAAAAGCCTCTTTGAGATGAAAGACAGCAGACTCACAAACCAGATTTGGTCATGTTGACAGAGTTACACTGATTGTCTGAGAAATTAACACACTTGCAACTTAAATAAAACCCTCCAGCTTATGTTCTGTAGAAAGCCTGATGAATATTTTATGGTTTATTACCATTCTTTTGGTAAATTATTCAAAAGCATAGCTCGGCAAAGCACACGGGAAGTCCAGAATGTCAGGTCAATTAGTTGTTTAAGCATTATGTAGAATTTCAAGTATTTTTTTCCAATTACAGAATATAAATGTTATGACTGGGGAACAAAAAGAAGTGGGGTAGGTTACATATATTCCTTTTCTAAAAATCCACTTAAATGTTTGGGGATTAGTACCCCAAGTGTTAGACTTCTCCCTGTCACTACAGTTCTTATAGCAATGGTAATTCTGAGGCAAAAACCTATGCTGCTGTGTGCTAGCTGAGAAAAACTAAGACATGTAACTGAGGATTTAATATCTGCATGACTTTATCATGATTAGGTGAGCAAACTGACTAGCTACAGAAGCAACTACTCTATTAGGGATCGTTTAACAATCTCTCCCAAAATTTGTGGGCAGCTTGTAATTTCGGAGAGTGAGAAAACAGTCATTTACTGATGCATTCCAACTCCCCGCTACTGTGAGATTGTTCTCTATTGTATGTTTCCAATTGATCCCTCCAGACCACTGTAGCTTTTTAAGTCCTATATATAAGGAACAATGCCTCCCTTCAAAGGCTGCTTACAACACAGCAGAGCTCATCAGGAAAGACAGCCAGCCCAAGTATTACTCTTCTTAATTGAGTCTAGCTTCTCCGGTATGTCTCTCCCACTCTGGAAATAGTTCTAGTCTTTTGAGCTGTATATACGTATCATTTGGGTATGTAAACAACCTCAACATCCTTAGCTCTTAATTACTCCATCAGTTTCACTATAACCCTGGGTGCTACAGTTTAGAGGCATGAAATGTTTCAGCATTTCATGGGCAAGAAGATCTGTAATTATTCACAGTTTTCCTTAATGACTGTTGTGATACACCCCTCATTTTTCCTCAGTCCTTGATTAGTCCTTTGACAACATATGCACACCTACCCACAGTGCACTGAAAATTTAATAAATAATCCTGAAGCAATAAAAGGGAACAAGAAGGTTAAGATCCTCAGTGTCATCCTTCAAAACTACAATTAGGCTTCAACCTATTCTCCTAGGTGGTACTTAATGTTCTCCTGTGCAACACGTGCCTTTTGTCCTGGAAGGAGGCAACTTTGCCTTCCAAGCTGGAAATCTGAAGAAGCCTGTCAATGCACATTGGATACATCAAATTATCACATTTTAAAATGTCTGCTCACCCTCACACTATGACAATCATCCCAGCTGAGTCTAGGGACCATCCTTTTAGGCTTGCCTTTGCAGTTTGGCAAAAGTCAGGGCTAAATCAACACGTATATTTCACAGCATCCTGGAAACTCCTGGATCTCCCAGGTTTCAAAAGCAAGAACCTCTTCATTCGTGTCCCCAATGACAGCACTTCCTACAGCTTTCTGCTTCTTCTACAGAGATCAGGGATGGAAAAGCATTAGTCTTATAACGATTCTGTCTGTGATTACACAGTCACATTAATGTAACCTAAATCCATGCCAGTGCTGAATGGGATGGTCCTGCTCCCTTCCACAACACTAAACACTTGTTCCCACTACGTCCCTTGTCTTGGTATTAAGAGCCCACGCAGGTAGGTAGATCAGGTGAGCTAGATCAGGTACCTTGTCTGGCAGAAAAAGGAAGGACAAAGAAATTCATGGCAAGGCAAAACAAGGGATAAGAGAAAGGAGGCAGAAGAGAGAGGGGAGAGTGGAAGAGGGTGGAGAGGGAAAAGACTTTAACTGATGACTTTCCTGATTTGGTTTATGTGGCTACACAAATGCTAGTGCCTTATCAAGGGAGACAGAGAAACACTTCCAGAAGCAGAGAAGATGGGGGACTACCACTCTCCATGACAAGCATGGGCCTGTGATTGCTTGAACTGACTGCATAACCACAGCTCATGAGTCACAGAAGTCCAGGCTTTCTGACCAAGTCAGCAAACCCACCACACAGGAGCATCCTGACTTCATAGCTGAGACATCTCCCCTTTACCTCAGGGTCAGAAAGGAGTAGTCAAATGGACTGATATTTCAAGTAAGAAGCAGGAAATACATTAAAGACTGTGTTGATTATAGAAAATCCTGATGAAAGAGAGGAAGGACTACCAAAAAAGAATGCTTACGGTACCTCAGCATACAGGCAAGCTGACAATACCATTCATCAACTAACTAAATAATTTCCAGACATTTTGTGCAAGAGAAGCATGCAGATCCCACACTACTCTCCATTCCCATTTAACAGGGACATTATATCTTGCCCTCCATAGCATTAGGCATAGACCACAGCTAATGACCGAACTGGCAGTGCAATGGTGTGATAAAGTAATTCACATAAGTATTTCTAATACCTGGCATTTCTTCAGTTATTCCAAAAGGCTCTCAGAGTTCTTCACATGAAGAATGAATTACAGTTCTCAACAAGCTGATAAAGTACAGCTGGAAAACAGAGGTGCAAAGCATTACCGTCTGTAACCACATAGTAAAGTAGTAGCATCATGTGGATTATCCATCTACATCAAACATAAAATTTGTAATGTCAGATTCAGAAACAGCAGTGGTCATAGTGGCAGTTACCACCACTGGATGTTCCAGTTTTTGGATGGACAGGCTTCATGTCATTCTGAAATGGCTCGCTCCATCTGCCACCTCTCAGTCTAACATTCCAAATACTGGAAGAAAGTGTTATCTATGAGGTATACAAAGTAACTTTATGACCCAATGTTTATGCTTTCCCCAAAGGCAGGCCCTGAAGAGGTATTTGTTTAGCTAAAGAAATGTCACTGAAATATGGAGCCTTCCAGGCAATCGCTGATTAGCTCAGGGAACAAGACAAAAAAAACCCAAATGTTCTTATGAGAACCTGCGTATTTTTCCTTTACTACTTTCAGAACAGTACAACAAGCCACATATCCTTTGGCAGACAGTGAAATATGTACATTAGTATCTGCTCCTAAGGTATCAGCTTTTCAAATTGGGGTAATCTCTTGGTGAGAGTACTGAAGCTCAGCTCTGCTAGTCTGTTTCCACCCGCCAGCTGGAGATAAATTTATACATTACCAGATAGTGGAAACCTCCAGGAAGTCAAATTTCAATCTCTTCTGACTACCCTTGCAGAAACTGATAAGCCTGATGGCTCTGATCAGGTAGGTTGTGGGTTTCCTTTTTTCCATTGCCTGGGTCTGTGGGAAATTTAAGTCCTTTCAAATAATTCAATACTACTGTTTAGTACTTCGAAGGATTAACTATTCTCCTTTCTGGCAAATGCAAGGGAACCAACCTCCCCAATATGCCAGTTCAGCAGCTTGGCTGCTGTTAGATAACTATTCCTTACATTTCCTACCTTACTGCCTTTCGGTACACGTGACAGCTTCTTTACGTGAAACCGAATGCAGGTGGCAGAGAATCAACAGGTACAAAACCGAGCTTTTGCCTTGCTACATAACACAGCTACTGCCACGTGCACCACTGCAACTGGATTGGGCCAAGCTGCAGTGTGCTACATCACCACAGAAACCACCCCGTGCCAGAAACGCAGCATGCACTGCTGCATAATGTCCTCTGCAAACACCGCAGAGGATCGTTTTACCTATCCCAGAATTTCCTCTAACTTCCCGAAAAGAAGGACGCTACTTTCATGATGTAATTTCTCACATTAACATTTTCAGCTCATTCTAATTTCTCTACCCTATACAAAAATAGATGTCAAGTTTTTGGGAGACCTCTGCAGTTTTTCTTGACAGTGACTCACTGCAGCTCCACAGGGATGCACATCTTTCCCCATGGAGTCAGAGCGTACTTCACACATAATCTAAAAGCGTGAGTTCTTGTGAGTGACTAGGGACAGCAAAAGGAGACTCATATTCTGGAAAAAGAATTTGTTGATTTAATATTACGTTTTCTAATTCTGGATGCTTAGCTTTGCAAATCTAAAATAATTTTCATGGAAAACTGACATTAAAACAAAGATTGCATATGCACAGATCTCCTTGTGAAACTGTGGTAAAGCATGATGGCAGGGGAGAAAAGTAAATTAAAGGGATCAAAACCCAGCTGTAATTTTAAAATAGTCTACCAAAAATTTTGAGGGCACTGATGCAAAGGAGCTCAGCTCCAAATTTTCACATGGCTTTCGTTTCACAAAAAAAACAGTTACAATTCTGCGAAAGCCAAAACCACAATAGCCTCTCTAACATGAAGTGTTTGGAGTATTTCTTAATGCCCTTAAAGGGAGACTGTCATCCTGACCCGCAGTGAACTTCATGTTGCAAGACCAGGTACATTACAGCTATTTCACTGGTTCCTCAGTCTCCTTGCCTAACTTCTGGCTT
This sequence comes from Haliaeetus leucocephalus, assembly GCF_000737465.1. NCBI lineage: Eukaryota > Metazoa > Chordata > Aves > Accipitriformes > Accipitridae > Haliaeetus > Haliaeetus leucocephalus. Next base: position 4,215,466 of record NW_010973132.1, on the reverse strand, counting down.
TACTGTCTTTTTTCTCACTACCTTTAAGAGACTCACACAAATGAAAAAACACTGGCTTTTTCAAGTCATAAAGACAAATGACTGTATAGGTCAAACAGTAAGGATAATTATATTTCAAGTGTTACCAAACTGGAAGAGGAAAAGTTTAGTGAGAGGAAGTACTTTTAGTAATAATCTCTCGGTCAGTTTGTGCATTACTTTTAGCATCAGGTGAAAGCGTTCAGGTAGAATTGTATAACCAAGTGTTCTTGCAGTGGGAAACCCAGATCACTTTGCTTCCACACAACAGGAAAAAAACCTAATGAGCAGTCAGCAGTTCTTCCAGTTTCATACCAGAGGTGTATGTGGGGAAATGCTGATATCATATAGAAAAACTCTTGGTAGTGTCCCTGCCAGTACACACCGTCAGGATTGGCATCATCAGCATGTCACTGGCAAAGCACTCCACAGATTCTTGCAGTCAAGTTTCTTATTCTATAAATTCCACCTGGAGTACTTGCCAGCATGTTCTCTGTACTACCAAAATGTTACATACAGCTTTGAAACATCTGTTAAGGACTTTCCCTGACAGGTAGCCTGAGCAGTTTGGTTTTTAGCTTCAGGCTACTGCTAGTTGTCCTTCCAAGTTCAGGGACTGTGAGCAACTCACTTGCATCTGTTATTATGCCTTATCATATACATGTCACTTTAAGTATACATGATAGTTTAGAAAAAATAAATGCAATCCTTTCTCCAGAGTTGCAAAGCGCACATGTAAAGGTCTCATTCAGGGATAAATTCATGTATCACAAAGGAAGTGAAGGGAGTAGTGGAGCCTTTGCCTTTGGGGAAAGATGTCAATTTTAAGGAAGAGTTGAAAGGGAGATCACATTTTATATATGCATATGGTAATATATAAATATATAAAATATAACAATATGTAATATATATACACATACATACCACAGATGTTGGAAGCCCTGGGGTGGGGAGGAATCCCAGCACAAAGTCCTGTGTGGGAGAGACACAAAGGGAGCAGCTGAGAGTCAAGATTGGCAAAAACAGCATGTGGACTTGTGGGCAGAAAGACGTGTGGGCAGACTTGTTTACAGCCTTGAAGGCAAGAAAAAGGAATATGAATTTGATGTGGATTTTCAATAAATTATATTGAGATTTTTTTACAATTACTTGGCTAGCATTACCAGACTGTTCTACCCTCTAATATCTTCTAGACTGCGTAGCTTTAGTATCTTCTGAGTCCTTTACCTTGCCAAAGTCAGGGCAAGGGACTGGTACAAGGGAGGTAGTACTGCAATGGGAAGCCAAAATGCCTGGTACACACATGGAAAACTCTATGAGCAGAATATTTCCCAAGCAATATTTGTCAGTCCATGCAATCTCTGATTTGTTCAACTTATTATTTTCTAGCACAAATATCTGGATACATGTTTTTTTAATCGTGCAACAGGCGGGTATCAGAAAGGTGAATGACAGCAAGTTATTCACCCTTAAGAAATACATTTGATAAAGTTCTGGAAATAATGATTCAGGTTTTTGTCAGAATGGGTAAAAGACAGGCTGCTGATACACGGAGATGAGAATTAGTCAGGCAAAGAACAATGATCACACTCCTGTTGCCGCAGTCACCTAATGGAAAGTAAATATTGAAAATTATGCCCTGTATCTCCAGTGCCCTGAATTGCCATGTCAGCAGGGTGCCATAAGCCATCTTTTCGCTGTACGTGCTGCCTCACCAGGCACCAGGGTCAGTGGCTTTGTGCCCCTGAATCCCACCCTGCGGGCAGGCAGGCGGATGGCATGGCAGTGCCCAGTGGAGGAAGATGAACTTCCTATGGCTGAGTGGGCATGACCAGGTAAATATGTGCTTCTGTCTTACTTCAGCTGACCATCGAGGGCTCTCTTCATACAAATTAGGCAAGCAATCATATATGCCTAAAAATACAAAAAGCAGAACAGAAATACAGATCCTTTTCAGTTAGACATTCCATTGCACTGGTGCCAGTTTTTCAAGTGTTATAAAAAAAGTCTTCGACACATGGAGTAGGATCAAAATCTCACAGACAGATTTTGCCCTAACTGAAAACAAAGTCAGAAAATTAATCCATGTCTCTCAGATATCATGGTAGGTTTAGGACACCACACTACTTCTCTAAACTTTTGCATGCTGAGACTTGGAATGGGTGGAAAGTGTTACTCTTACAGCTTTGGGACCTGCTGCCAGCTGCAGCTCATCTTTGGTGGGACCACAATGAAGGGTGGAAAAGAAACGCACAAAAATGCTTTCTGCATAGAAATTCTCCACAACCAGTGTAAGCCTGGCCTGCTAAATCTTCACCAGCTCACTTGACCTAGGTTGGGAGGCAGAATGTGGCCAAGCTGAGAGAAGACAGTGTTATAGTAATTCCCTGTTCCTGCAGGCCTGCAGGAAGCTCAGTGTGGGTGACAGCAGCCCCAAAGCAGTGCTTATTTATATCTACGGAGGTAAAGGCAACTGAAGACTTCCTGTGCCCACACAGAGAACCCTCGTTGCCATCAACAACACAGGAATAAAATAATGGAGATTGCAGGCTTCTAGACACAGCAGGAACTACAGGAGTCTATGTTTGCCCCCCACAGAGAACCTCACCTGTCATTTGGCATAACTAGCTTCAGAGGCAAGAAAGCACTTCACTTTCCACAGTGCCTTAAAGGCTTTGCATTTTTTGAGATAATTCTAAAAATTGGATAAATTGTCGTATGTGTAAGACATGAATGTCCATCAGCTGAGGCTCAAATGCAGTCATAATCTACCTGTTCTTGTTCTTCGGAGGCACATCTTGTGCCCAAGCAGTGCAGTAGTTGAGACACACTAGTTTTTACAGCCAGAGCACAGAAGGGACCGTTTTAGCTACCAGCTTGTCCAGTCACCTTTGGTTTCTCCTTCTCCCCCACAAATAGCTAAATCCATGTCTGCAGCTGGGCTGACAGGAGAGCTGAAACCCAAAGGCAAACGTAGACTCACACTATACATCCAGACATACAATGCCTTAACAGTATCAGGTCTTTTTGCTAAAACAGATAGATAGTGAAATTATTAGCCCCTACCAATGGAAATTAGTATAAAGCTTTACCACTGCTGGCTAAAAGCCAGTCTTCCCACAGCATGGACATCTCCAGCACATTGAACGCAGTCCAGACATACTCCATTCACATGACCAACACTCAAGTCCACGTCCTTATATGTGTTTTTTACCAAGTGGGTACACCTCTCCATAGCATAAGGTGGGGCATATGCCCATATCCAAGGGGTCCTCAGGAAGGAAATGTTAGGGATGAGGTTGCAAGCCAAGTAAATTGTGCTGAGGGGCTGAATCTAGATTGTAAATCATCAATTGCATGTTTTTTGCCAACACAGCACTAAGCATGTTTTTGCTTGTCTAGAGCCAATCAGCTGCACAAAGCTTGCAATCAAACCTTCAACTCAGCCTAGAAACGTTCTTTGCTTTGTACCGTAACACTGCCATGGTTTCCTTTCTGCAGGAAAGCAGCAGCAGCAAACAGATGACAACTACTTTTTTATAGAAACTCAGTTAGTAAGAAGCAGCTACCTCTCCTAATCTCACATTATTAGGAACTTGCTGGGCCTGGTTTTATCCACAGATTTGCAATAGTTTAACCAAGTCCATTTCTAAATACCTACCCACTCTTGGCCATTCAAAGCATTTCTTTCTGAGCACAAATTATTATAGCACGCTTCTATAGTGTCTCTCAAAATATACTCCTATTTTCCTCACAGCTGGGGAAAGGTGCCTGCCACACTGAATCAACAGAGCTCATTTAATCCTGGCCCAGCGCGCTCAGCGGCAGCCAGGAGAGGGTGACCCGTTTCAATCAGACGCTGCTAGCCTGCTACAAGGGCAGCAGGAGCAGCGGCACTATTTTGGTTGCGTTGTCACAGGGGTTAGCAATGAAATAACAGGACCTCAGAATTTGTGAAGTGAAAATCCTAGCACCCAGAAGTAATCTGCAAGTCACTTGGAAAGGCAGGAGGGCGGCCAGGCACATCTTGTTTCAGGCTTTCCTCAGAGAAACCTGCTCCGGGAGCATCGCAAAGAGCGGAGAAACAGCAATGAAACCTCGCCTGTGGCTTTCATTACGGCAGTCCCTGTCTTTGTGATCTTTGCAAAGGAAAAGGGTGGTTTCAGATCTGGGAAGACAAGGGGTCAGTGAGGCAGAGGAGCTGGACGGAGGAGGGTCCAGGAGGTGTCCTCTCCCCTCCCACCACCCCAGCCCCCAGAATGAAAGGGTGCAGAATGCATGCACCCGCTTTGCCGATCTCCCCATAAACTAGACAGCAGTCCTACCATTTCCACAGGGATCTCGCCCCACTCCAGGCCTGCCCTGCCTCCCCACTCCCCTGGACAGCACCTGTGAGGCGGAGGAGAATTTCCACCTGAGTGGGGAGGGAAGGGGAGCAGAAAATGCCCCGCTGCTGAGGGGAGCGCTCCCATCTCTCTCCTCTGGTAAAAAGGGTTCAGCTCTTGTCTCCCTCTCACTGCCTCTTTCTCCAGCCCTACAGCCCGGCCTGAGGAGGGTGAGACCCCACCACAGCGGTGGCAAGCGAGTGGGACAGGGCACACCAGGGACATTGAAGCAGCCGATGGGGAGAAGAGGGGAAAAAAATGCGCTTTGGGTTGGCAGCAAGCACGTCATGGCTGTGCCGAGTGAGCCGAGTGGACATGGGGACAGCACAGCATAAGCTCAATGAGTTTGGGGAGCTGGGATGAATATCAAAGGTGCGCTACGAGGCAGTGCCATAAAGAGATCAACATGCCTTGGTCTCGGATGGGTTTGTGGTGGGGGCTGACGTTACGTTAGTTGCTGTGCTCTTCTAAGAGTAGCACCCTGCCACCCTCATCCCTCACCAGCATGACTGCACCCCGGATTGCACTGTTCCAGTAAAAATGTTCCCTGTCAGGTCTCTTCTGCATCTGCCTGAGCTGGCGCGTCACCTGTGGCATGTCTCACAACTTTATATTCCCCTCTGGGCTGGCTTCCCTGATTTGGCTGCCTAAGAGTTTTGCACTGAACTGATCACAAGAGTAGGAAGGTGATGTTTGCAGAAGATCCCTGTCCTGTATTTCACCTAGGAGGCATGAGTTAAACTCCAAAAAGGTGTATTTCACTGTCAGGCCAAGTCACACCAGAATGTTTTAGTGTTTGTGTGCAGAGACTTTTCAGAACTCTCTGTTGTACAAAAAAACCCCACAATAGCAACTCTTTATCACTATTTGAGATTTATTGTTGGGGTTTTTTTAACTATGCAGGTATTTCCCATGGGTGGGGAATCCCGTTCTCAGGCTCCGAGCAACACAATGGCCTTCATTTCCAAGGGGATTCTCTCCCCCAGCCAGCCCCAGCTGTGTCATGTCACCCTGGTATCCTTCTATGCAAAGTCAGGATGCTCCAAATGGCTTTTTAGCTTTGTTATACAGGGTACATGGGTACCCTGCTCTAATTGCTGATATTATAAATTTGAACATCTCATGACATTTCTCCTATAGATTTACCATTCTTTGTAAAAGAGGTACCCCCTGCACCACTTAATCAGTTTTCAGTGCAGTTTGCATTCACTATATATAACGTTAGGTAAGCTGTTCTCCATCCCGTGGTGGCTGTCATCTTTACTTCTCTCTGGAGATGACAAGCAATGATTTACTAAAACCTGTACAATTGCAATGTCAAATTCCAGCTCTTGAAATACAAGGCTTAGCTCTGTGATATACGGCAAGACATCCGACAGTACATATATCACGTCTACAAAATCTGCCTGCAACCAGTCCTTCATCAACTCAGGTATCAGTGTCCTTCATTAATACAAACTACTAATGGCTGAAGTTTAAAATACAGATTGATATCCATTGTATAATGTTAACCAGTCGTGAACTTCCTTCATTTTCACTGGTGACTCCTCTGGTAAATCCTGAATCTTTTTCTTTTGAGGGAATTCAGAAGTAATAGAAAAGACTTCAGTTAAATATTCTTTAAAGTAAGAAACTGAATCAGCTGTAAAAAATTCACAAGTACTGACCTGTGGGCAGTAGAATAGTAATTTATTAACATGGTATTTGACATCTGGAAAATTCATGTAAGTCATAACAGTCCTCAGTATAAATGGAAGGTAAGCAACATAAAATCTGCTTATTGGAACAAGTTCTTGGTCAGTCAAGCAATGTGTTGAAAGGGTGACAGAATGATGCATGCATCCCACTACAAAATTCCTTAAATTTCTGTAGGAGTAACAGCCAAGGCACCAACTGATTATGTTAAACTCTTTCCTTCCTACTCTGCCTGTTCCTCCGAGCAGTAGCTGTAGGGACTTAACATTCATAGTCAGCTTTTTTCAGTAATGTCCTTGGAGTGAAAAATGATCTTTGGCAAGAATGTTAAAAGACAAACACAAACCATTGGCACTTATTATAGCTTTTCATATAGTTCTGCAGTTATATAGTAAGCATTTTCACTGCTGTTCCTACAATCTGTTCCAAGAATCTCAGGAATTTGCAAGTAGGTGGTTGGTTTTTTTCCTACAGTCAGGAATCTGAGGAATCAATTCTTATTCCCTGTGTACCTAATAATCCTTGACATTCTCAATTAACAACAGGAACAATAGCTGATGTTACAATATTTATGATGATCCAAGATTTTTTTTAACTCCTTCCCTAAGGTGTTTGTTTGCCTTTTAACCCATGTCTCACCAATTATTATGTAAGTTGGGACTCAGGTTTGGTATCATCTAAATTTAAAAGAATGGTGGAAGTATCAAGGATAATTACATTTCTACATGTCTTGTGCTAGTTAGGAGAAACCCAAGGGAGAGGCAGGAAGAACTGAACTATTATACGTTCTGTTTGTCAGCAAATGGCTCAAGGCCAGCCAGTCTCTGGACCAGAAACAGAGCTTGGGGACAGCTAGGGCTATTGCTGGGGAGAAGAGGTAATACTTAGATGTACAAAGTATATAGGTCCATGAGAAATCAGACTTATTCTACTTATTCTGTAGCTCCTGGAAAAACTTCTTCTAATTCCGTGTTTTACTAAAAGGTTTGGTTCAACTGCCAGATAAGATTTTTGTGTCTTCTTTTTCCTCCAATCTTATGTGCACGTCTAGTATTTGGAGGTCTCTTGCAAAGTAAAATCCATATTCATCTTGCAGATCTATACAGCAGTAAATCTGAATTGTGTATTGTCATGCTTGTTTTTCTTTCACTGATGTTTCTGCTTATTCTGAGGACACCTTGATGAGGAAAGGCTGTGCTGGAACCAGCAGATCTTACTGGGTGTCTGAAATTGCCTGAGAGTTGGTGCTCCCTGTCAGTCCTCAGAAGCTTCCGGTTTTTCTTCCTTGCAAACTCTGATCTTATCTCAGAAATCAGCATTCAATAGTTCTGATGGCTTTGTGACTTTAGAGTGTAATTCAATTAGCCACAAATACATTTTCTGTCATACTCAAAATAAGCCCCCCTCTCCAGATTTTGCTATGATTTGTGCAGGTGTTCCTTACTATAGATCAGTTCTTTGTTTGTTCTCTTCAGAAGCAATTATGTGTATCATATTGAATTGCCCTGTATCTTATCTGAATGCTCCTTCCAAGTGGAATGAAATAGCACTTCTCATTTGATTACATTTTTCTTTTCCTAGATGGCTAGTTTATATGTCAGCAGTTACTTCTTTGTGCTACTACAATAATCACTCACTCTTCTTTTAGTAAAATGCCCACCGTGATAATTTCTTTCTTAAAGTGCTGACAACACACCAGTTTGTGCTCTAAATCTCTGCTTTCTACTGACCATCCTTGTAAAATTTCAATTTATGCTAAATAAAATCTCCCTATGTAAGTTCCAGTGTGAAATTCTGTTAATTTTGAAATTACAAAAGGAGCATGCTTCACTACATAAATTTCATACCCATCGATATCTCTTTCATGTAGTATTGATCTGTTTATCACCCTACTCAAGAAATCCATATTTCCTCCCTTATTTATATTCTACAGAAAAATCATGTCCCTGTAGCTTCAGCATCATATGTACAACTTTAGCTGGTGGTAAATGGAAAAGTTTCTTCAATGTGAGCAAATCTGGACTTCTTGAAGGCTTGGTAGGTACACTTCAAACAACCAAACAAACCAGTTCTTACTAATTCCTTTTCAAACTTGAAATAGTTTCTTCCACAGCAAAAGAGATCTCAGGGAATATACAACCGACTGTACTTGAGAACACTCAGATCTGTATTTCTGGAAGATGCCTTTGCTGAAAGTATACCTGACAGGGGCAGAGCCTTTGCATTTGCTGTTTGTTAGTGTGTTAAGTAAATCCTCCAGCTGTCTTCCCAATATCAACAAAACTCCTAATATGGCATGTGATGCCTCCATTCTATGAAAGGACATGAAGAATTAATGTGTTAAATGTGCTTATGAACATATAGTTCATAAGATGGATCAGATAAGTGAAGTTTACCCTTCCAGTAGCCTATACAGAAGGGCAAATATATATTCTTACCAGAAAAAAAAAAAAAAAGGTGTTTCAGCACTTCCATCACTGGTTTACATGCCATGTGATATTGTCGCTCTTGCTAAGATTAAAAACTACCCCTGCACAGACAAATCTGTTTCAATATTACTTTTGTGAGAGGCTTTTTATTTTTATTTTTACAAGCAAAAGTTTTTGAGCACCAGAGGGTTTAGTTGCTGCCTAACTACACAGAAGCTTCTAAAGCTGCTTTGGCTCCTTGGATTCTGTGGGTAGAGTGACTATCATTGAATGGAGATGATTCAAAATACTTTCTGTGGTGCTGTCCTTGTGGTGGGAACCAATTCAGTTACAAAGACGTCAAGGCCTGCTGCAGGACAGGCAGGGATGAAAGTGAGAAAATGTGCTAAACTAATAAATCAGAGGAAAAGATTTCAAGAGTAATCACCCTTTCTTACCTGCAGGTCTCTATTATTTTTCCTTCACGGCATGCAGAGAGCAGCCAGCAGACCTAAGAGAAGAGATGCTGCTCCAGGCAGCCACTGAGTTAGTTTTAGATCAAATCTGTATCTGCAACACCAGCCTATGTCCCATTTTTCCTTAAGATCAGCAATGCATTTCAACACAAAGAGAGATTTAATGAGCCATTTGTAATAGCCCAAAACTCACAGGTGTTATTGCCATTTTGGTTTACTTGGCTGGATAAGCCCCTACTACACAGCCAAGTTGCTACCCAAGGTTTAGCATTTGCAAGCCAGATTGAAGATATAATTAATACCAACCTGGATTGAGGCACAGATTATTCTGAATGAGGTACAAGCTTGTATTCAGTAGCATCCAAAGGAAGTAGAACTTCTCATGTAGACCCTCAATCTCACAACTCAGACACATACAAGAAGTCAGAGATAATTTTAAAACATATTTCACTTTACCTTTGTTTTCTTTCCTCTGGTACAATGACATAAAATAGCTACAGGCAGCTGGCCGCACCTTTTGGATGATAATCTAAAAGTCAGTGTTCTGGTAGAACGCCAAGTCTTTGGTTCCGTAAAACCCAAAGTATACAGAAGTCTTTGGGAACTAGTTCTTACTCTGTAATTCCATGGAGAATCTAATGCTAATATAATTTTCTGCTGTGTTTGCAGCCTATTCAAAGTGGCAAAGTGTTCTAATGCAAAAGAATAAAAAAGTGAAGTCTTAAGCAGAAGTGAAACTTACTGGTCTATTTTCAGCATGCATACCCCAAGATGAGTGAAAAACCAAACACTGCTAATGAGGAGAAGCAAATAATTTTCATTCTTTCAGTACTCGCTGGTAACTTTAACATTTTAGTATGATTTTTATAGTGACGGCATCCTCTTAAAATAAAATAATAGTTTAATTAAGAAAATAAATGTGTCCATAAATATATGCATAAAAAATTAAATAGCCCCATATTTCTGTGTAAGTAGGAAGTAAGGAGAAAAAAAAATGTACAGCAAGCAGTTGATCTGTACCATTTTGATCAGTTGCTACAAGGTGAAGGAAGAAGAAAAGGGACAGCATCTATTGTAGTACGTGTGTTTATATCAAACCCATTGGATAAGATTGCTAGTAAAAGAGTTTGTTGAACTAGATCCTGATATAGCTGGGGCTTTTGTCTTTAATGGAAATAAACAAACTCATCTGATGTGAGAGGAATGTTTGATGAGGGTGGAAAGAACGCAAGGGCTTTTTGAGTAATCAGGGTTTAAGCTTACAGGAGACAAATGTCAACTTGCTAGAGGTCACTTCACCTCCGTTTGACAGGCATTCATTGCAGAGGAGTCACAGTCTAAGCTGTGGACAGTAAATGCTGTAAAGGAATGGAGGGTTCCTTCCATTAATCAGAACCCCAAGCATAATCTAAGTGATAAAGCATAGCTTTGTATCAGCAAGCAGAGGCGGTTTGCATATGACTAGCCATCTAAAGGTTTTCCGTGAGATTGGTTAGGGCTTGGAATTGGAAATAAAACATAAATAAAAGTAAACCTGCACCATAAATTTATCATAACAGAACTGGGGATGAGCTCTGTAAAGGTGTTCTGACAACAGTGAGTCTGGATACACAAATGACCTGTCTGTTGGGGAGAATAGAGAGAGAGGCTTACAGGAGAAGAAATCCTGGGAAGCAAATAGATGGGGCAGTTTCAGAGGTGGAGGGAAGATAACATGACAACACAGGGAGCAAAGCTTTCAAGCACCAGCTAAGTAGTCTTCCTTACAGTCAGAAAGAAACACAAATTTACTAGCAAAACACAGATTTAGAAAATATTATGAGCTCGTGGATCCAAACTAGGCCACAGCTGAGTCCAGAATCAGGAGTCTCTGTCCAAACTCAGGTCCAGAGATAATGCTTCTCATTCCTGTTAAACTTCTAAAAATAATTCCCAATGATTTCAAGACTATCCCATTTAGAATCAAGTTGGTGCAAAAAAGGCCGCAGCTAGAAAGCCTTGGAGTTCTTTTTTTTTCAGGTATCTACAGTGTAGATACAAGACAAGAAATGTCACTGCATACTTCCTTGTCTCAGAGACGTGAAACTCCTCATGAGCCGTATTTAGTCTGGGCCTTGGATACATTAAGTGCACAGACACAAAAAGTCCCTTTACTGATCTGAAAGCTCCCAGATGCACTGTGGCATTCTTTTCCCCCAATATACACGTAACTCTCGTCTCTAGGGCACTTTGCTGCCTTTGTACAGCTGTGAGAGCAAGTTGCAGAACGGTACCCTCCTGCAAACTATTTGCACTCTGCTGCTCTCCTGTGATTGTCCACCACACTCAAAGACAGCAGTGTTTCAAGGCTTCAAAAAGGACAGAAGAGAGAATGGCATCTCCAGGATGCCCCACCAGGAAAGCCCCATGCTTTCCCTGCCACTGAAATAGAGAATAGGATTTTTGAGCTGCCGCCTCCCTGCCATAGTCCTGCAGTGTAGGGAGGATTTCCCATTTCCTCCGAAGGGCAGAGAAGCAACTGGGACATTCCTGTCTCACAGTGTCAAGACAGCACCCATGTCTCTTGTAAGAAGGAGTACTGATGTCTTCTGGATCCTCCCTGCCACCTTGGGGTTGAGAAGTGTGTCTAATGTCTTCTGAGTTCCGAGGCTAGATAATGGCATAGGAAACATTGAAGCAAATACCTCCCAGTTCCCTACAATTATTCTGGCTGCTCCTCCAGCTGCTCCCAAGGAAGCTAGCTTGAATCTCATCTTGGTGCACATAGTTTCACTGAATATGCCGGACCAGCTCTCCTGCAGGTTATTCCGTTTGGCCCCCTGGGGATGGCAGGGCCCCACATCCAGTCTTCTTCAGCCTTTGCACGGATCTGGAGACATCACCTGTAAAAGCATGAAACAGGTTTGTTCTCTGAGATCTCTAAAGCTTCTGGCCTCTGCCAGGGGCTGATATATGACTAATTAATACCAACTTTGATGATAGATTTCAATTTAGAAATTGGGCAGTGACCTATCACAGCTCTGAGGTGTGAGAATTTAAGAGAAATGTATCAGTCCTTTCTCTCTTGCATTTGTCTGTAAATATGGCCTTTTTGGTCCCCTCAGAGAAAATGAGCTAATTTGCAACAGTCTGTAATTATTGCTGGAGGAAGAGCAGACAGCTTTTTGAAACCTTGAAAAGTTAAGAGAATAATTTAAATCACCAACAGATTCAGTTACACTCTGGCACATGAAGCTGAAAACACAAAAACTTTCCGTAATGTGCAATCATTATCCTCCTCTGATGGTGGTGTTAAATTGTGCACAATGGCAAGAAAAGCAAAGATCCCAAACCTACCAACTGCTGTGATAAGAGAGAAAATCCTGAAGTGAACAGGACTGCAGTGGGATTGTGACATTTTAATGATAGTTTAGAAATACAAAAATGTCTGAAGTGGAGATAGTTGGTATCTTTCTGTGTGAATGGAAGTCCTGATGGAAGCATAAGGTTAAATTCATCCACTAGCCTTTCAGTTTTGTAGACATAGGTTTAAGAAACTATTTCAAATCAGAAATAACTTTTATCTGAAAACAATGTAGTGAGTTTTAGTTTTGCTTCTAGAAAGATCTGTCTATAACCAGTGTTACAAATACATTGCACACAGCCCTGCTTTCCCTTGTTTTTTCCCCCCAACTTCACACGATCTGAGCCATACCTCACAAACCCCCAAAATACTGTCTTTCTAAATTTTTAAGACTTTCCAGCAGATCTCATGTTCTAAGGTTAGAAATGCTGTCAATCTGACACAAAGCTGTTAAAATAGGCTATTCAATACAAAATTGTAGCTATCTGGCTAAATTAGTAACTATTGTTTTGCAATTGGAATTGATGGAACTATGTAGGTAGATCAAGGTGGAGAGACAGGGAGAAAGCCTGAGTATAGGTGAGGAAGGTTCAGGGTGGAGAGAGAGGTCACAGCTAGACTAAGGAAGTAAGTTCTGTTAAAAATGTGATGGTTTGGTCAGTGAGGCTTCTAGGCTGCCTTCAGGACTCATTAAAAAACAGTATTCCCCACTTCCAGTAGGGCTTTAGGAAGCTTAAGTGTTTTGAAAAAGCTTTTTAAACATACATCTTGTATCCAGGCAAACTAGTTTTGAGAAAGTAGCGGAAGAAGAAACTGGAGTAGAAGGAATTTCACAGAGTGGAAAAGGAGGGAAATGAATTACTTATGTAAGGGTTTCGTGGAGGATCTGTAGCATGAAGGCCTATTTGTGGAACATTTTAGTTGCCTCACACCCAGTCATACCACAAGACTGCTTGGTTTAGCTCAGGAAACAAAAGGTTTTGTAATATCTGGTTTCTTCATATAGTTGCATAAAAATAGTAAAACTGAGATAATGGTACCCAGTCTGCAACTATTAGAAGGAATCAGATGACTGGCACCATGTCTGCAAATAGGTAACATCCATCTGGTCAGGCCAAAATGGGCTGGCTTTCACCTATGAGAAGAAGATGGAACCCTCTGGAGCATGCTCATCCTGGCCCATGCTGAAGAGCCTACAAACAGCAGGGATACACCAGGGGCTAGTGGTCCGGACAAGACGTCCACTTCATTTCCAGCCTTCTTCATCAAACAGCTCTCAATCCAGGCTGTCTTAATCTTGGAAAATAAGAACGAAGACAGTAGCCTCCAAGCCAAAACGGCATCAGATTCACTTTAGTTATTAACAGATGAACGGCCTGGTTGGAATTTTGAGACCTCATGGTGTCTCAGCCTCGCAGGTGCTCCCATCATATTGGCCCCAATTACATGTTTACGGTTGCAACAGATCCAGTGTAAGGAATTGTGAGGTTTGGGGGGGAGGCGGCTCCCATATTTGAATAGACCACAAGGGAATCTGCATATATTTGCTTGATTTTGAGGGACAAGCTTTGACAAGAGTTTGAAAGTACTATGGCCAGAGACCTGTACAGCTTCGTTAGAACAGAGAAGCTGCAGAGCTGAGAGAGTTAAATTTTAACCAGTGTCTGCCTGTATGACTCAGTGTAGCATGCTGTGGCCACTAGCTTCCTGAGCTTACAAGTAATTCAAAAATTAATAGAAATTTGATAGTATAATAAACACGACTGTCACTGATGACACGTCCCAGGAGAAATACCATCACTATGTATCAGAGGCTTTTGAGGTCTGCCTTCAGTTCTACTCCACTGTATCAAGTTGTTATCAACTGTTCCTCAAATTATTCTCTCCTCTTTTAAAAACTCCTACATTCTCTTGCTAAAGCTAATAATGCTAATAATACATTGAAGCTCTAATAAATTTATCATATGGGATTTAAACAAAATGTCCCTTTCCCCCCAGAGGAGGTTAGAGGAAGAGTAATCATGACTTAAACATTCATCTTTTGTTCCCCTTTGCCTAGATGATGTATATTACAGCTTCATTATAGCATATGAATAAGAAGAGGTACTTTCCTATGCCAGAGAGAATGTAAACGAAATACATTTCTGCCTTCAGCAGTTAGCTGAGCAACAAAATAACCAAAACAGTACTGGGGTCCTGGTTGGAAAACAATGTCGTCCAGGATTATTCAATTTATCACGGAGATGTAGCAGACTCAGTCTAAGATGAGCACTTCTAGCAGCTTCTAACGTGTTTTATTAACACCCGTTTGGTATGCTGTTGAAACTATGTCAGTTATTAGATATAAGTAACTACACTTTCTGTAATTGGGATTATATTTACATTTCACCGTCTTGCTAGAAAAGACCCTTAAGAACTGGCTACGGTGACCTGTGCAAGGGAGCAGCAGAAGAGAGCTGCTCCGCAAGGGAAGGTGAGCTGGGAGCAGAGGGTGACAGCGGGGCAGGCAGCGCGGTGCCCTCCCTGCCAAGGTACAGTCCCACCCTACCCGAGCAGGACCAGTGACACTAAACAAGAGTCAGCTGACTATCTGGTGGCTGCCGGACAATTTGTCAGGGATGTAACAGATCAAAGGTAACCCAGGGATTCAGATCAGTGGATCTGGCTTGGGAAGGTATGTGGCCAGGCTACATAGCTGCGACGTAGCTCAGGCAAGGACGGGGGAAGGGTCTGAGCCTAAGAGGATGCCTCCAGCGAGGTTCCTCACAGATCTGGCTCACAGAGCATCTTCCACAGCAGCCTCACCTCAGGTTACAGCTGCATCTCGCAGAGCTGGCCATGGGCACAGGCAGCCAAACAACTGAAGCCCAGGAGGGCCGATAGAGCAGGCTTGCTTATCTACAAGGGTGCGAGTAGGTTTAACAGAAAGTATGTTTTAAAATTTTGTACTTAGGGGTGAAAATTATTTTGTTTGAACTCCTCACTCACATTAAACAAGATTTATCAGTTAAGTTTGCATTGGCAAATTTACAGTAACAGTCAATCCCCAGGTAATCCACTTTGATGGGAACTTCTCTTTGTTCACAGAAAAAAGGGGTGGTGGTAGCTCTTCCTTTTAGCCAGATGTTTATGTGAGTCACACCTCAGATAATTGATAATCCAGACAGTGATAGCTGGAAATAATGTCATTACAAGACTTCCAGATTCAGTTAAAGTAACACTAATTTTAATCCTTACCTGGTTCCACATTTGCACAATTAACCGCCTGTTCTCTGGTATCTTAAAGCAACACGGTTCAATTCCTCCAGCAACACAGGACAGATGGCAGTTTCACAGGCCACACGGGGGTTGTAAGTGCTGGGCCATACTCCCGTATGAGAGGAGGTATGGCTGCAGTCCCACTCGTTTCTCGCATGGAAATTCAGCCTTAAAGCCCCCAAATTCTGCAAGCACAAGCTGAGACGTTCAGCTGGTTGGGCAAACAGCACACACTATCAAACGCACACTTGTCTCCTCCTAGGAAGCAGAGATGGGCTGGGTGTATTGCATAGTCCCTGGACTGCCAGCTAGACCATGCTGAATTCAAAGAAGAAATTCTCAGAATCCTTATTTATGTTTCTCTGCTAGATCCCTTTGGATTGTGAGATGTAATGAGCAACTAATTCCAAGAACAGACTGTTATACTCCTCATAGTTACAAGTTTGCTTATCACTTTAAAAAAAAATTATTAAATATTTTACTAGGAATCTGGATTGATAGTCAGAAAGTAAAATATTCCCTTTTTTATTAAACTTGGGGGGGGGGTAGTTTAGAGGGGTCATCCTTTGCAACTGAATATTTGGACATATGCTTGCTATAATTAGTTCTGATATGTTTTTTATTTCTCCTTTTTTAACGCCTTAAGCATGTTTCTCTTCTGTTGTTTGTAGTATGACTGATGGAAACAAATGCAAATAACATGGAAGTAAATATTTTACATGTCATAGAAGCAGAACTTTAAGTGTAGTTCAAGTTAAGAAGTTTATGAAACTTGTCTACTAAATCTCAGAGCTCATCAAAAAAATCTGAAATATCAACACAATTTTGAAAGACTAATCTTTCAATAATACAAGTTACATTAAAAAGAAATAAACCTTACAACGGGGGGAATATTATGTGCATTAAGAATGTCCAAAACCATAAAAAGCCTGCTGCAAAATTATTTTAAATTAAACATGAGAATCTAACAAAGAGAAGCCTGATCAAGTTATTTCCTTCTACGAAAACTGCAGTGAAATTTTTTGATTGGCTCCTGCCATCTACTGCATGGTGTAGGAAATGCAGCATAGAAATGTGAAAAGCATGCAAAGTGTATTTGCTGACAGTTCCACATAACAGAAATAGTCCCTGTTTTCTAACATTTCCAAAGCTTAAATACCCTACATGACATCCTTTCTCCGTCTCTGGATTCAGAAAACAGTTTTCTCGTCCATTCAGTGCATCAGAGTCACTCTGGTACCGTGATGTGAGGTGCAGCTCAGTGAAACAACGTAAAGGCTGAGGAAGGGTAAGAAACTGCAGTCCTCAAGGCTGCCCAAGTCCTGCGGAGAACAGCGGTAATCTCAGATTATGCTCGTGGATCAAAGCTTTGCAGACTGACTGCACCTCATCTGCTTCCCACTGTGAATTAGCAGCGTAGTCTGGACAAAGCTGTCTTGAAGGCAGAACGTAGAGAGCCTTTGGTGTAGTGAGGTCAATTAGAGCCACAACTCTTCTTTTTGGCACTGGAGGCAGAGGATGCAGGGGAAGAAAGAGTACACTTCTTTTGTTCAGCAAGCCGATGAAGTTTAATTCCAGAGATCTTGCTCTAAGCAAGCTCTCATGCTGCATGTTGTCTGTCTCATAAACGTGTCAACTATTAAGGGAAGCACCTGTAAGATCACTTAACATTTTTTGTTCAGGAAACCATTGCCCCGGTGAATTCTGGTTTTAGGAAAGAAGGCAACATCTGTGTGCTGTTTCAAGCCACACTATCAAAACAAATGGTGTTCTCCTTAGGCATCCAGGATTCATTTTAACAATTTTTTGTAGTCTAGTTGGTGATCCAGCTAACACCCACTCAACCAGCTTTAACTGACAGTCATGGTGAAAGACAGAAGATAGTTTCCAAGGCTGGTAGACTAATAACCACCCAGACGAACATGCAGAATGACACAGTAAAACCTCTGTCACCTGTATGCAAAGTGCTGATAAAAGGACATCTGTTTCCAGGGAAATACACTGTATGATTCAGGTGTCTCCTGTGCTGATGAGGTTAGTTTTGATCTGTCAGGGCACTATTAGGCCTAGTGTACTAATACGCCTTCATGGCTCTGAGTGGCTTCACCTGGGGTCTCTACCCACAGCCCTGCCCTGGGCCGGGGGTCTGCGTTTAATCTCAGTCCCTCCCCCGGGTTGGTGGTCGCCTCGCGGGCCCCACAAGCCCCCAAATGCCGGGGCCCGTTCCTGTCAGGGTGTGGTTACAGGGATGAGAGAAACCAGCATCTCCCTTTTAAAGTTCGAAGGAAGAAATGAAGCTTGATTTCTTCAACCTGGAGCTCAGAAAATTCTCGCCTAACCTTTTGTTAAATTATGTTACACACGATGGAACTATTCAGGGATGATATCGCCTATTAGCATTAGCTATTCTGCCGTAGGTGCCTCCTCTAAAACCTTGCGCTAAGTCTGTGGATGAAATTTTAAAACATTTTGACGGACTACATCCCCTGGACAACAGATTCAGGTAGAAACGGCTACGGTCTGGAAACAGCTACAGATGTGGTTCTCCTCGGGCAGAGATTAGACTCTGTTGAAGGCTCCATATTGTCCCCTGGCTCTGGCAAAATTAGACCCCTACGAGCATAGGAAAAAAAAAGGACTTAATGGCTCATCAAGTCTTTGCTATTGCACATAGCCTTGTCAGAAAATCCTATGAATAAACTACTAAGGAAGAGGGAGAGATTAGAATTTCTTGCTTCCCAATTTCCTCTATATTTTGAATTCTCTTTGCCATGAAATAGCATTTCAGACTAAATTCTAAGTAGTTGATTAGTAGCACACTTTTGCCAGTTAAGTGAGTTTCTAAATGAGAAATCCAATACTGAATCATTTCTAACATCCAAACTTGCAAGGCCCTTTCCAGGTTAAAATTTGTTAGATGAAATTGTAGTAAGCTCCCTTTTGTACACTGTTCTTAAAATGTCAGCTTTTCAAGTATTTAATCAGACTATATACCCTGGAAATTCTGTAACTGCTTAAAATTAATAGCAATTCAAGAAGCACTGTTGGAGCTTGTCTTAAAACCTATTGACTAACTTTATGTAATTGGGAGCTAGTCACTACTAGGAAAATCGATTTCAAAGCCACCACCACAATAAAAAAAAAAAAAGTAATATAACTCAGAAGTTAGCTACTGCTTTGATTCAGTGTATGAAATTCAAACAAGAACAACTTTAAAACAGTATGTATGTGTTAGTGCTGCAATAGAGTGTGTCTACGCAGACCCTTCTATATGTTTTTGGATGTCAGCAAGGGCCATCCATTAAGCACAGAACATGCTTTGCATTTCTACCGGCTCCTCTGCAACAAAGAACTCTAAAATGTGAGAGGAGCACCAAGAAAAGCCCTTGGCTTGCTATCTTTTTAGCAAAGAAGTTGTTTTATCAGTAGCAGAAATAATGGGGCCTAGTGACCTACAGAACTGTGTCCCCAGATTTTCCTCCTTTCTTCCACTCCTTCAGTACCTCCAGACAGATTTCTCCCTCAGTTTCTACTTGCTTATCTGAACAAAGGACAGCATGGTTCACTGGGTTAGCTGTTTGCAATTACATTTGAGTCAACTCTCTGCTCAGGACCTCCAGGCTGATTCCCTAGCCAACTAATACCTCTTAAATGGGTAAGGGGATGTTCGTCTCCACATGACCACGTGATCTTTGTTGCGTAAGAAAACCAGATTAAAAAAACCAAGAGCAGTCACTAATTCAGAGGCCTTTATCTGAATTACTCCACCCTAGAATTTGGCCCTGTTGGGTCAAATGGAGAAATCTTACCAGTTCTCTATTTCCTCCCTTTCCAGTAACTTGCAGGGAAAGTCACCACACAGTTTTCGATTTGGGGTGTGTTGGGGAGAATTCCAGTGAGATAAACCCTCATTTCTGTCCTTCGTAACACTCACAGAGTGACCTGAGAAATGTTATTACACTGACTAGCATTTGCACAAATAGGATTTCCCCCTGAAAGTCACCACAATTCTAAAAGACAAAGGAGGAGCTGATCTATTGGCTCGATAATTCTCTTGGAAACCTTCCTTTTCTTTTACAATACACTGTTTGTCATCTGGCCACATCGTCTGACAAGAAATATTAATTGAAGGACACAATATGTGGGAGGGATTGCAACAATTTTATGTGGCTGCACAGGGTAGGAAGAAGGCAAAGACTATCAAAGTTTGTGAGAATCTTAGCCCTTCACTTCTAATACACTTTGAAATACTAGCATCTGACATGTTTCTCCAATTTCCTTATATGTTTCATTATGAAAAGATGGCCATGACTGGAGGTTTAACCCCAGGATCCCTTCCTGGTAGTCCTGGACAGGCCTTGCATCACATACTGTAAGCCTGGGAGGGACTGGGGGATTTTTAATTTTGCCTGACAGCTCATCATCCTGCAGCATTAATGGATGCTTACTGTGCAGGGGAGTTGGAAAGATGAATTTAAATGCAAGATGACCTCTCCCTCACCTTTTAAAACCTGAATCCAATGCTCATTTTAGATTTCTGTGTTAAGGAGCTGTTTCTTATACTTTATTCCTAGGAAACAGCATGTGTGTAGGCACTGCAACAGTAAGCCATTGCATACCAGCTACTCAAGGGTAACTGAACTTTCTTTGAGAGTCTATGTGAGGAAATTTGAGATAGCTTACCCCAAACTGACTTGTGTAAATATGTTTAGAAAGAGATTTGTAAATACAAAAGATATGAAATACTTTTTCCTAACCCAATACTGAAAATTAATTTAGTGATTCAGGGCTGACCTACTTGTGGGTGTATACCATAATTTTTCTTTGCAAGAGCTCACATTTGAATATGCTTCTATCTTACAACTTTTGAGATCTTTCTTTTTTAAACCTTTCCAGTATTTTGTGAATGTTTGTAACATATCCCAGAGCTCGGTCAGTCACACTCCTGCCCTCCATAGTTTCTCTCAGTCTACAGCTGTACACCTGTATGGTGATACCAAATTCCCTCACCAAAAGAAGCACTCGTATAGAGAATCTTTCAAGGGACACTATACATATATTTTGTACAGCTGCTTTCTCTTCCTGTTCTATTGCACACTAGTTGATTCCTGCCAGGTCTTCCCTGATACTCATTTCTGGTACATGTTTGTGTGTTTGTTTAAGGAGAAAATACACCTTCACTTTCAGAGAACTTACTGAGTTCCTCTTTACCATCCAGAAAGAGGGAGCAGTGACAAAAGGAAATTAGTGACCCATTTTGTACATGAAACCCAGTAGTTTATGATTTAACCACAGGCTCTTTGAAAGTATGTTGTAACATCAAGAATTAAATTTGTATTGCCCAAGATAAGTTTATGTAGATGACTGAGTCATATTTTAAGAGGTTAAGAGCTTTGACTCCAAAAGCTCTTTGTACCAGAAGCACTGCCTTCAGCTCTACTTTTAACTTGCAAAATTTTTTTCTCTCAAAGCAAAAGAGATTACATACCCATTGCACATCCTTTTTGCATTTCTGTGTGTGCTGATGACAAGCATGAAAGTTTCTTTCTGCATCTGATGACACATAAAGTTGTTTCTTTGACTGGTCAGCATTTGGCTTGAGATGTTCAAGAATCAAGCCAAACAGTAACTTCCTGGTTTTACACCCAGGTTTTGTTCCCTTGTCTCTAACAAGCTGGTATTTCAATTGTCACAGGAGTTCTCTCCTGAATGGTTTTGAACTTCCACATGAGTACATTATTGGTCCTTCTAGATGTCCACAATCATCCCATTTCTCCTCTTAAAAGAATGAGAGGCATTCAGGTTTTGCATTCTAATGGGCTATGTCAGACAGACAAAGTGATAATTTGCTTATTTCCAAAATCTAAAATACAGTCTGGTTCTGACCATCATGGTTTCATGACTCATTGGCCAAAGGATGCCAGTTAGAGGATGCCACTTTGCTCATGAGCCATCTGCCAAAAGGATACCATTCTTTCGGACATGTTTCCACTTCTGGATAGAAAAGGCCAACAGCGTTGATCTGCAAGAGTGACACCACATGTGTTTCATAGTGCATTACCAAGCAGTCATCAACAACAATGGTGAACTTAACTCACAAAGTTTTCCCAACTCTTTTAGTCAGACCATCTTCTGTTGTGGCACTATACAATACCTATGCTAGTTTTCTGAAATTTCCACAAGGTAAGAGAAAAAAAAAAAAAAAAGACGACTAGTTATACATACCTGGAGGCAGACTACAAAGCTCTGTTCCTCAAAGCACACAGGAAATGCAGCTCTGAAATGTCTGAGAAAGAAACTGTCAACAAATAAGCCCATTGGTTGAGTCCCCTTCTTTCTTTACAGTTCCCACCCTTCTCAGTTTGGGGATTGTTATCACGGTTGGAAGCTGTTAGTTTGGGAAAATAGTGAAAGACAAAGAGGTAAAGTCTCTTTTCATATTTTCCCTCTCATGCTATTTTTTACTTTCTTGCTTTGTGATATATGGTGCTGTACTACTGACGAGCTGGACTTTTCTATTAGATGGAATGAGAAAAACAACCAAAGAAAGCAGCTGAAAGTAATACCTCATTTTCCAACGGAGGATTACATTTCACTGAATTGAAAATCAAGAGTCAGAAACCTAACAGATTGTGCAAATCCTACTATAAGTCCATTTGCACCTTTGGCAAAAGATGCCTTTGAAAACTCTTCCCTAAAAGACTTACCTCTTAGAAAGGGGAATAAAAGGGGGAGGTGGCAAAAAAGAAATAGAAGGAGGCAATTTGAGTTCTCAGAGTTACTCTTTATTAAACTCCTTGTTGAAATCAAACTGAAAATTGGCAAAGCTTCCAGGAAAATTTAGCAAAGAAACAGCTTGCAGTAATCTAGCAACCAGGGTTACTATGGCAATAGCAGTACACTGTGAAATTTAGTAGATATAATTTTCCATGATTCACTGTATATTTTTAGCTATTTTTCTTTTTGTTCTCTCATGCTAATTGCCTTTCTGAAGAAAAGGAAGGACTGAATGGTTAGGTCCTGCCCTCAGAAAAGGTAGAGAGGTGTCAGCTGGTGCTTAAGGGGAGCCTTTGTGTTCTAGCCTCAAATGATCAACGGTCCTAAGGAAGTCTAAGGGTCTCAACTCCTACCCCATTCATCTTGTCTTGAGCCTTTAAGACCACTGTTCCCTGCTTCTTGAAATCCTTCCATCCCTTATTCACCTTAATTTCCTTCTCTAATGCTTCTCCCCACTAGTTCACAGTCTGAACCACACGAATAATTTTTCTCCTTTCTTTCTTTTTCAGCTATTAACCAGCATGATTCTTTTCCATAACACCACCTCTTTTCTTTGTGACATGGTTTCAACTCAGGGACTCAAAAATCTAGCTCCCATCTCCTCGCCCCCTGCCCTCCATGCAGTCCTCTCTTTGGCCTCTCTGTGGCTTGCTCATAACCTGAGCTGATCAAGAATTAACTCTTCCTTCATTGTCAATCACAGCGATGCAGTCACTTTCCTAGCCATTTTGCTATACAGTCATTATTTTATATATACACCATGATTTTTATATGGCTCTGACATGCAAGCTGTCATGCTCTGTTTACCTTCATAATATCTCTAAGATCTGGCCTCCTATACTTTGACCAAATGTCAAAACTTGTCATACGAGCCCCTCTCTTGTTCCACTACAACTAGAGTCTCTGCTCCCGGGCCACACAAGCTCAGAGTCATTCAAAATGTTGCTGACTTCATGATCTTCCCTGTTTGCTTCTTCGACTGCTTATCTCCTTTGTGCTATTCTTCCTCTGCTACCGGATTCTACTTCTGTTCCTCAGCTCCATGAACTTATAACCAAGTGCCCTTCTTTATAATGATGCTTTTATCATATACCATCACCGATCAGCCCCTTCACTTTACCATTTTCTCCAACTTTTGTTATTTTCTTCCACAACTTGTACTGGTATCTCGGTGCTTTGTTACATTGACCTTGATACATGAAAGATGGGTCATGGAAAAAGTAAAGAATATCTCTTTTAGCTCCGTTTTTGCAGTTCACCTCTGCCACCTTACATGAAACAGTAGCATCTAAGTATGTTTAGGCAACTGGAAAACTACATAGAATCACAGACGGTCACCAGAACATGCTCGTGCTATTATTACTTGACCTTCCTTACTCTTCACCTCTAACCATTTGTTTGTTGAATTCACTTCTGTATTGTCACGCTGTATTGTCAATAGGGCTCTAAGAGTTTTAAGGCTGGGACTGTCTGCCTGCTATATTGCTATATATAAACAGCTCAAAAAAAATGAGGCTCTGTGAAGCTTCTATGAAATTTGGAAGGAAGGCATAAATGAAAGGAGTGGCAAAAATGCTGAAAAAGAGCAATTCTTTAAGTCAGTCAAGGCTGGGGAGGCTTACAAGGATCTCTGGGGGACTTAATAAAGGATCAGAACTTGGATACCCACCATTCCCAGCTCCTACAGATTTTAGTCTTAGCTGCTAATATCAGCATACATAAATAGAAATAAACACATAAAAAATAAGAAAACATTCCTAGAAATTAAAAGTTAAAAACATACAGAAGAATCATTCTAATAAAGCATAATGCATTTCTGTAGTCGAACTTCCTGCTGCAAGATACGGAAGAAGGTTATGTATTTGTTTATGTATGTTCATGAGCATTTGAAAGGACCACAGTGCTTCATCTCAAGACACAGCTGATCAGTAGCTGGGGCTGTGGTGCAGTGTTATATAATGCAAGTTTATGACTTTGTAAGACATCATATTCCTTTCCAACATTTATGGGTTTGCTTTTTTGTGTGTTTAGAAAGTAAAGTATTTCAAATAAATATTCACTTTATGGTTTTTTTTACACCATGGAGGACATACTAGATACAATCACAGTATAAAATATAACAATACTAATTGTCTTCTGTCACAGAGGATAGTAGACTAAAGATGTTCTCATCCATTCTTTGGTAACGTCCCTGTGTTCCTGAAATTATGTTTTTCTTCTTTCTGAACCCCCATAAGCCATGGCAATACAGGCATAAGGAAAACTCAAAGGAAAATCTTCCCAGTTGTGAGCAACTCTCTGTGCATGAGGAAGAAGGAAATGCCCCATCCCTCAGAATTACCGCATTTTAGACAGGTGATTAATGCAAAACCCGAAGAATGAGAGTTCCTCTCCCAAGAATCAGCGGTACTGGGGCTCCACTGGCTCCTCTGTAGTATGAGAAGACCCTCGTGTCGCAGGAAGCTCAGCTTGTGAAGGGTCTGCTGTGCTCTCGTGAGGCAGGAGACACCACAGGGTGGTAACTCTTGTCCAGTCCACAGCGTGGCTGCCCTTCTGGAGGCACAGGGCCTTCTGCTGAGAACGCAGCATGGCCCTTGCAAAAAAATACATCCAGTAATAAAATAACAACTGATCTGTGTCTATTATAGCTGTTCATGATTCTCAACATCTGTTCAGTTTTGGAGAGATTTAGACCAATCCGTGTAGAGTTCTGCTGATGTTATTTTTTTAACAGTCTTTTCCAGGCACATTAAGTGCACCCCTCTTTCAATCTGCCAGATTAACCTCTGACATCTCTTACAGTCAAGATATTCGAGACTTTTATTTCTTGCTGTGCTTTATGTTTTTCTGGCACAACCCAATTTCCTTTTTCCCCTCTAAGGTAACTTGGACTGCTGCCTTCTGTGAATTATTTTTTTGGGTTTCTTTGTAAAGATGCTGAAATTGCTCTACAGCTAAAGTAATT
Source organism: Haliaeetus leucocephalus (assembly GCF_000737465.1). Taxonomy (NCBI): domain Eukaryota; kingdom Metazoa; phylum Chordata; class Aves; order Accipitriformes; family Accipitridae; genus Haliaeetus; species Haliaeetus leucocephalus. Next base: position 4,190,141 of record NW_010973132.1, on the reverse strand, counting down.
AAGCCCCTTTTAGTAAATGTTACATTTGTAATTAAAAGTCAATACTGTAATTTCAGAATGTCTCCTGTTCCTACAGTTATCGCACAGCACTTTCTGCTACCTGAAGCTAGGACTTTTTAGGCAGAAAATCCCTATTTAATCTCCATGTTTTACCAGAGAAGTTCCAGAAAGAAAAGCAAATGTGAGATGTATAAAAAAAGGAGTTTGAACTGTTCTCCCTATTCTGGATGGCTTGCCAAATACAATAATGCTATAGATCATATTTAGTATAGCAGTTTCCAAACTGTATTCCCTGCACTATCCAGCAGATGATGCTAATGTATTACAAACTAGTCTCTATTCGATTTTAGTCAGAGGAATGACAAGCTAGAAAATGTAGTTTCGTCACATTTCAAATATTTTTAAAAATTTTCAGTTGACCTCTTTAATTCTTCCCTTTTCTAATATGTGTGATTCTGAGTCTCAGAATGCGTTGTTTTTCTGAAGCAGTTTTGTTACTAAAGTTTGACCCTTTCAAGTATCTACCTACCAATCTTTTGTAATCCTCTCACATTCCAATGAGTTTGACATATAAGTTTGACCATTTTCAGAAGTCCCTTGGCTATATTTACCATCTATTTATTCATATTTTGTGACATACAGCATTACATTTTGTGCCGTGTCAAGCATTTATTCCTGTTACCAGTCTACAGTAAATATGTGAAGCCAAATCCTTGCACTAAAAAGACAAAAGCTAGAAGAGGAAATAAAATATACCATTCACATGTATAAAGAAAAAGGCAGAACTGAGTTTCCATGAATCTTCCAGGATCCTCAGCTTTCTAATCTCTTTCTCTAGTGTAACCTTAATTATAGACTATGAAAGGAAGCTTTATAACCACTTCTACTTTGCAATGGATTCTGATTTTCTTACTCAGGGAGACTTGCTCCTAACATCACAGGAAGCCTCCACAGAGGCCTTTGGAATTACTTGCAGAATGAGCGTGCTACTAATCATATATATCAGAGTCCAAGATTTTTCAAACAGAGTGACAGTACCTGCATGGCATTTATAGACATTGTTTATATTTTGCTGATGGAAGGAAAGTAGAGTATAAAGAACAGGTTTTCCAAGGTGGATGCAGAAAAAACTTGAGTTTTCTCTGCTTGCCTCAGTCTTGACCTCATTCTCTGAAGTGGTGGGTCGTAGCCAGCCCTCTCCAGAAGCCAGGCAACTAGTGACTATTTCTCCTGTGCTAGCAGACTAGCACTTGCGGTCCTTCCAGCCATTGGATCCCGTTGCTTCTGTTACCTGCTTGCTGAATTGCTGCACCACTAGACGGAGATGAGCCAAGAGGAACAAATCCCAGCTTCTGAGGAGAAAAGAAAAAGTACAAAAGAGGGAATTGAGCTCTCTTTCTTTGTCCTTTATTTCTTTCTCTGTCTCTTTTTTTTTTAACTCTGCTCCCTTGGGAAAGTATGGGCCCCTGAGGAGATGGAGAAAGAATCTTCTTACTTCCTGCAGAAAGCAGGTCTGATGTCTGTCCTTTCCAGACTGTCAGGCTAGGGCTAATTAGACCATTTGGCTTTTCTTATACTTTTTTTCCCCCAGGAGGGCTGAGTTATATGAGAAAGTTGAAGCTTCTCATGTCACTCTGCAGCAGGCTCAAGGACAGGCAAAACCCATTACTGATAATTGTATTGCAAGAGTTGGCAGCGTAGAGGAGATCTAAGAATAGGCTGCCCAACCTGCAGCTGGGACATGAAGTAGACAGGACATGCAGGATTCAAGGTGTAGGCCTTAGGGCTTGTGTGCCTTAAGCTAGCAGCTGGGGGAAAAGTTCCAGAACTCACAAATAAATCAGCACAAAACACTTCAGCAGAAGCATATTTAGTCATGTAAGTCATACAGGCATAGTTGTGTGGTTGTTGTGTAGTCATTAAAGCAAAGGAAAACAAGAAATCAGTGGGTAGGCAAATTGTTTGAACAGAGAACACACAGGAGTCACCAGATCCTTTTCTGTTTCCCTGGCATCAGTCACTAACAAACACACCTTTGTCACCATGTACAAGGAGAAGAGGAGAGGGTAAGAGAGGTAAAGAGAAAGCACAACACTTCAGCCGACAACACATGTCCTTTCTCTTGAACAAGGACTGCTTGCCTGGCCAAAAGTCTGCCTCAAACCTGGGTTTGTGATGTGAGTCCCTTTGGACGTGAACTTCATGCAAGTATATTGGAAGACGCTATATTAATGTTAGAGGTAAATCACTGAAGTACATAATAATTTGTATCAGTAAGTGCTGAACACTTATCCCTAACAATCCATGTAAGGTCCTGCCACATGAAATACCTGCTTTACTCCACAATATCCTGTTATACAGAGAGCTGGAGGGCTTAACAGAAGAAGTACCTGGGTTCCTCTGCTCAGTGATTGTCTCTGTGAAGCAAGGGAGGGAAAAACATTTTGCAGAAATCTAAAAGAAAGGGAAATTATTGAGAAAACATAGACCTTAGAGGGAGGTTGCCTTCAGCCATAGAACCAGAGAGACAAATATTGAAGAACTAGATGTCTTTTTTGTTTTATTTTGAACTTTGATACACCCTGAAGAGGGGCAGACTTTTTATGTAACTGACAGGAATTTTAACATAGAAGTACAGCTGGATGATGAGAAAGAAGCTGCTGGTTGCTGTAGCTTAACTTGATAGAAATCATCAAGAATGACTTTGCTTCCTGCAATGAGTAGGCACAGGAGATACTTCATTGCTACTGTGGGGGACTGTTTTTAATTCATTGGAGACATTTGGGTCAGGAGGCTGAGCTTTATGGGCCATTGTATTTAAGTAATTTGGAACAATAGTTTGAAGCATTATAGGGGAAGCTAGGTTTAGGGTATGTTGATAATCAGGAAGAAACATTGAAGTCAGCCTGTATAAAGCTTTGGTCAGAGTATTATGCGTAGCTTTGCATGCGTGCTTCGCTTCATTGTATACATTGAGATGGATATTTTTTAGTTTAGTAAACAGATTTGCCTTAAAATGATTTCTCTTTAGGGTATACAAACACGAATTTGTGGGCTGAATGCTTGGGTCTGGAGAAACCTTTATATATAATAAAGATACATCCAAAGAAGGTAGATAGTGGGAAATGAAATGAATTTCCAAACGATTAACAGGTGTGCAGATGTCCAAGAGGTGTCATCTAGAATGGCTATGATGGGAAAGAAGTTTCTCTCAAGGTATTAGTTATTTCTTCAAGAGAAACTGAATTTTTACTGAGAAAAGGGTTTACAATAAACATCCAGTTCATTCAACATTAAGCATTTAGCATTCTGACAGAATACGGATTCTGTCATTTTAAGCAGTGCACAGTGAAAGTACACACACTATAATTTCTATCACTTCTTTGTATGCAATCTCTGCATGTCTAAATTGCTTAGAAAATTGTATAGCTGGCAATCTGAGACTGCATGATTCACATGTGAGATTTCAGGGGGGGTGGAGCATACTGGGTAAGGAATTAAACAAATGTGAAGGTTTGGGATCTTCAGGAGAACTGTAAATGTTCTAAAAGCTTAATGCAAGGAAATACTATGTACAGGTTTAGAAACTACCAAATACAAGAAGTCTGATCAAGCTTCCTTTTCCTATGGAGAAGCAAATCAAAAACATTGTAGTCTTTTGCAGGGGGCGGGGGCAGAATTGCAAAGAAAGTAGGGCATGAGGACAGTTTCTGTCCAGTTATGTAGGGTATTTAGAAGAAAATGGAAAACAGTTTGTACTTCAATATTTTTGCTTCAATGAGTAACAAGAAAAGAAACTTATTCATAAATTACAATGAACAGAATGTGTGTTAAGTTCATCCTATGATTTCAATTAGAGATCTGAATATCAGGAAAATATTTTGATTCAAATAGTGAAGCTCTTTGTTGGCAGACAAAGGAGCTGGCACAGATGGAAAGACAAAAGTACCTTCTTTTGCCTCTTGAGATAAATAGATAAAACTTACCAGAGATAGCAGTTCTGTAGGAAAATTTTTGAAAGAAAACTATTTTGGGGGTGATAAAACTGACTTGGAGTCATCTTCCATAGCACCAAAGTCTCAAGAATGACAAAGAAGGTGGTTTCCAAATGTAGGGGATGTCATCAAGAAATATGCTGGGGGTTTGCATTGGTTTTTTTAATTAGCTGAGGACAATGCTGTCTTCTGATCGACGATTCTTTTCAGAAGCATACATTTTGTGATGAAGATCTGGGGTTCAATCAAAGTTAGCTTTAACAGGGAAGGGAAAGAGGAGTCTGCTATTTCACAGCACTGTTTGAAATCAAAAATAGTGAAGAAATCATCGCTCAAGAAATGAGACTATGGCTATGTTCTGTTGAGTGGGCAGGGTAGTGTAGAGGGGTGATTTATCGCAGACACTTCTGTTGTGTCATTACTCACTCAAAATAATGTGACTTATCACACATGCAGACTGGTAGCTTATTTCAACAGACACAGTTAAGTGCTAAATTGAGAACCGTGGAAGTGAAAAAGGCTATCTTGAAGAGCTGGAGTGTTTATGCATGCTGATCATTGGCGTGTGATCAGATTTAGAGAAAGGGGAGTTTTGCAGCCATGTAAGACAGTTGAAGGAACTACCGAAGCACATCCAGAAGGTTTCTCTCAGCCTTACGAAGAGACATAACATGATATTTGCAGGAGGCTGTGTATGCATTTGAGGATGCCAGTCGACAAACATTTCTTCTATTGGCAATGCTGCCTCAGGCTGTCCTTGCCCATGCCTGATTTCTGACAGATGCCAGGACAACAGTTTGTGGAAATGCACAATGAACAGGACCAGGGAACTCATCCAGGTGATGAATTGCATTCTCTTTTTTTCTTGGGCTATTTTCCAAACAAATTTGTTTCCTGATGTGGGTTACCAGATGCCAGCCTAAATACTCATCCTGAAACATTTAAGAACACATCTCAGGGACAAGAAAAAATTGCAAAATGTTAGAGGTCACTGGTTAAACCAGCACTGCTTATCTTTCTCCAGTTATATTCACAGAGGTTCAGAAATTCCCAGGTGTGCTGCTATCAGCAAAAATAGCTTGGCAGAGTGTTTTATAATTCAACTAATAAGGAGAGATCTTGAATCCCAAGGATGCCTAAAGGAGAGTTGACAGTAATAAAAATTTGTCAATTTACAGAATTTAAAAAATATGAAGAATCAATTCTTAAACCCACATAGGTGTGAGGAATATGGCAGGGTTCTGATAATGTGAAGACTGTCAATTTGAGATTTTGAAGAACTTAGTTACTGAAAATGACCCTGCAAAGGCTTTTCTCAGCTTCTTTGACTCTTATGTTCTGGTTAGTCTCTTGGCATGAGGATGAACAGTTTAATACTCAGATTTTCAGGAAAACAGCTCAGAGTTGAAAAGTAATTTTAGCTGCTGTGGGTAAATGCCCACATAATTAAGAATTTAATTCAAGAGACTTGCAGGAAAACCAAAGGTACATATATATATATATAGGTACACACTGAGGACAGGATGACTTCAATATGGTTTTATTTTGTGCCTAAAATATAGAATTATACTATCTTCATTGGGACATAAAACATGGTTTTGTAAAAAGATCTGTGAGTTCTTAATAATTTCAGGCAATTTTTATTAACACTAAAAAAACTCTGAAATTAGCTGTCAGTGGATACCATTTTAGTTAAGATATTTACGCATTAAGGAAGTAATTGCCTCTCTATTTATATAGTTACCATCTACAAATTGTGGGTTTTGTTTGGGCTTCTGAACAGATGCAAGTACAATGGTATTGTTAATCTTTCCTACCTGCATATGCTAACTGATCTTCGTCTTTAGAAGCTGATACTGGGACAATACTACAGAACATAACCATTTAAGACTTGGTCATGATATTCACTTGTATCCTATTAATATGTGAAAGGATTAAATTTTCCAGAATATTTGGAAGGAAAAGGGATGAAGACTGAAAGAGAAAGGGGAAAGACAGTACCTGGAAAGGTGTTGTTTTCTTATTGGGTGGTTGGATAAGAATTAGTTCTTAGGCAAACTGTTTGTCTGTTTGCTTGCTTGATTGTTTCTCCTGACTGAATTAGATAGATTTGGTTGTGGTGTCAGTTAATCTGTTGCTGAGTATATACAAGGCCTGTCTATGTGTCTGTAGGTGTCCCAGTGGAATTCAGAGCTGTACACCTTTCTGACATATGTTAACTTCTTCAAATATAAGGGAAAATACTTAGTTTCTTTCAGGAGGATTTTTGATGTTCTTTTTCCATTTGGTCATAGTGAAATGCTTGGCAGAACTTTAAATTTCATGGAATTATACCACACCTTCCTTCCTACACACGTTATGTGAGCCCTCAACATTCCAGTCATGAGAACCACTTTGACATTTCAGTGTTGTCAGTTATATCAAATCTGTCAGTTTATCGTCGAGAATTGTCTTTTTTTTTATCCTTGTTTCTCAGGCTCTAGCATTAGGAGATAAACAAGTGAAATATTTCTTCTCTTTAAATTCCTTAACACCTTATGTGTGCCATACACTGAGTTCAAACAATTTTTTCTACCTTCTTCTTCTGTTGTCAATTTTGTGTCTTCCTGGCTGCTTCTCCAGTGAAAAAGATCAGCATTCACGTCTACCAAGTACAGCAAAATTGCAACCTGCTGCCCTGTTATCACTGTGCTGTTGGCTTCATCTGCCTTTTTTGTCATGGAGTCACCAGTAGCTATTGCTCACCTTCTTGCAAGAACTCCCATCAGATATCTCCCGCAATTTTCTGTTACATTTTGCCAGACAAGTTCCTCAGTAGGTGACTTGCTGAGAGTCTAACACCTATTCAGTAAGCTGAGTGTTTTCCAGATGTTTTTTCACCTCGTATCATAAGTTGCCAGTCAGCTACATGGGTTTCTGCTTTTCTGGTTGGTTTTCTGCTGCTGAGCATTTTCTCTGTGACCCCTGCCAACGATTCCCAGTTTAGTCATTCAAGGACTAAAGTCCCTGATGAAAATGAATTAAGTCATTGATCTGCTCCTACTGTACCCAGGATTACACTTCAATCACTTGAACATAGCCTATGCTGCATTTCTTCTGGCTTGCACCACATCACCACCCAAAATCTCTTTCAATTAGCAAAAAAGGAAAACACAGCACATCCAGCACTGGTCACAACTGCTGTTCCCTCCTCACTTATGCACGTGGCATACAGCTACTCCTCTACAGTAGTAATCATAGATTCCCTCTGACCTACCTTTCTAGATGGACCTCCTCCAGATTTCAACAAACCCAGAATATCTCCCCTCTTGGCTTTCTGCCACTACAACACACTCCAGATACCTGATATGATCAATGACCCCAAGGCTCAAGCTTTGAATTCTTCTAAAGGAAACAACATCCATATCTCCCTTAAGTAGACTATTCAGAATCGCAGAACCCCAGACCATGAAAAGAAACAAACCAAACAAAAGCTCACCAAATTCTTTCATTTCCAAGAACAGGATTTGCAGGTGGGCTCTCAAAAAATCCTGTTAGTTATTTACCCATGATAGTTATTGATGATAACTTTTCTTTGCTGTTGAGAGACTTCATTGTAAGTCAAGTCATGCCATCTGCTAATAGCTGATCATTCCATTTCCAGGTTAGTAATAAATATACAAACCAGCAGCAGCCTAATACAGAATTTTGAGGTACCTCACTGTTAACCGTTACCACATCAAAAATGGACCACATAGGTTTATTTCTTTTAGCCTTATACTGTCCCACTATAAGTTGGTTTGCCTATTAGTGAGTCTTTACATATTCTTGTGGTATTCTTTTTAATCCTTAGGCTTGTTTGAATCACTACTTACTTTGACATTTCTCATCTTTATAGTGATACAACACAGATCAAGGATTAAAAATAAGGCACATATTGATTACCAAGGGTACAATCAACAGCAATAAAACTGGTAATAAAGAATATGCATACATCAAGACCAGAAGGTCTGCACTCCAATAAGGCCACATCAAAGATGACTTAGCAGCAGAAAGCCTGGGGTCTGATAACAGGAGGATGGGAACAAGGTTTCAATGCATCACAGGGGCCATTCCTGTTCTCTCAACAGGAAGGCAGCAATAGAGATACCCAGAATAAGAAAACAAAGGCGATGGGCAGCAGCCTTGCCTAAGAATTAGGAAGGATGAAGAATGCAAAACTGAGGCCATAATCATGCCATAATGACTGCTTGACTCCCAGAGGATATAAAGAGCTTCTCCAAATTATGGTTTGTTGTGCCTGATCAAGACAAACCTAAGAGACATACCAAGGACAGGACTCAATAGCTAGTGTCCCCTCTCCTGTGTGTCTCACACACACACACACACACACACCCGGTCCTAGGCAGACCACTTAGACACACCTCTTGGTGCTTGTGCATATGAGTGAGTGAGTGAGTGAAATAGGAGTGAATGAGTGCAAGTAACTGAAATCATTTTTATTTAAAATAAATATGAGCACCCTTTTCCAGGGAGTCTTGAACTTAATTTTGTAGCGCTAATTCTTACACTTCTAAGGCTGCCTTTTTTAATGAGTTATGCCATGAGAATTTTCATTATACTAACACCAAAAAAAGCATTCCAGTAAACCTATGGGGCTTCAAGGGTTATGTCCTTGTGGGGAAGACTTTCACCTGCAGTGAAGGCAACAGTATGAGATGGCACTAGGAGGTCTAGCACTTTTCCTTTTTCTTTTCTCCATTTTTGGGAAGTGTATTCCTTTCCCCTCACAGCCTCTACCTTCCTTCTCCTGCCTCCTTCCTGTAGGGACCCACAGATAAGGCAGCTCTGCTCTGTTTCAATACTTTTCCAGGGAAAAGGAGTAAATCCACTGGCTGCTACCGGGTAGAAGCACAGTCCCCTTCTCAGCCCTCTGCCTCCGCTCAGCTGGGGCAGAGAAGGCATGTAGCAGTATTGCCCCAGTGAGAAAGAAAAACTGGCAGAGGCATAGGCACAACTGGCAGAGGCAGTTCATCTGGATTACACAGGACAATGCAAAATACATGCCTAATTTATAATACTGTAGTATCGTAGTACTCAATCACTTTGACACCAGTGGCAACATACATATTTAGAAGGGCAATTCTATCATACTGTTGATAAATTACTCATCACTGCTATCATTGCTACATGATTAAAAGAAATGCATTTGTCTAGGCTATGCTCAAGACGAGCATTCTCATCTCCTGGCAGTCAGTGGTCCATGCATTCCTCCACAAGCAGCAAATTGGGTGTTGAGTAATCTGTCCTTTGAAATGTGTAAAGAAGCTGTTAAGAGAGCACAAAATATTTTTAGCCAGCAGTACCAGCTGGACGCCAGCCCATCCAGGATACTCTGTTCAGCTGACAGCTGTTACCAGAACCACATGAGGGTTAGGCTCTAACTCTCTCATATCTCATTCTGTTTGTCATCATCTCCTTTGTTTTGCTCTGTAGGAGGGGAGAAGGAGAAAGATATAACATAGGGACGATGCAGCCGCTGACGGGTGGAGAGCTAGGGAGGATTTGCATGGTGGCAGGTTTTTAGTATGATGTGCACACCACGTTAGACATGCTATTGGGGAAAAGAGTGGAAGTTCTTGTTATGCCATAAATTGCATCCTGCACTAAAAAGGAAATGGCTTTCTGGTCATTTCATCTGACAGTCCTCTTCCTCTCTGAGGAAAGCTATTCCTTTTTCCTTTTTTTTTTATCATTCTCTCACTGTCTGTTGTGGGCATCAGCCTCGTGACTGGTACATGGGTGCACATAAGCTCTGACACCTCGTGAGGAAGGGAGGGGAGTGGAAAGGGATTATGTGAAAACTGATTCAAACGTGTCAGTACTCAAGTCCAGCACCTGCTGCAACAGGGGAAAGTCCTGGTGCCTGCCACAAGAGGGGTAAGTGGAGATGGAGGTTGGAGAGCAGAGCATGCCAGCACAGGGCAACAAAGGCTGGCCCATCCTCTAGGGGAAGCATTACTCGGTGCCCTATCTGTACTCTGAGATGAGTACACTGGCATCTAAATTTCTCCCATAGCAGGTGGGTATAGGAAAGACCTTTGGCGTTGGTGAGCTAGAACTTTTTTTAAACATTCAGATCTTTACATCTTCTTTGTGGAAGTCAACATTAGATTTTACAGGGCTAACAACAAACGTGCTTTACAAAACCCCAAATTTGCTCTTCAACACAGAACAGTAATGTGAAAAGTCTGCTATTTTGCTGTCAGCAAAAATCAATGCCGACCTTCAAAGGAACAAGTAAGTAGCCTTGCTGTTGTCAGGTGATGATCTAAGGCAAGCCAAGCTTTCTAGAGAGAGGTACGAGCTTTTGCTGGACCAAACAACACAGCAGGTCTACAGACAAGCTTTTGGACCCACAAACCCCCAGAGCAGGAGAAGGTCAGGCACGAACACGGTGTCGGGTAGCCAAAAGCATGTCGCTTCCCCCAGTTACATCGTTTTCGCCTAACTAACGCTATTCCCTCTCCCTCACCGACCTGCCCGAGGACCGCCGGGGTGGGAGCGCTGCCCGCCCCAACCGCCGCCTCCCTCCGCCGCCGCAGACGCGGCCGTGGTGGTGAACGGCTGGTGCATAATCCCACGGCGCCCGTTTCCAGCGCCCTCCCCTCCCGGGAAGGCAACCGGCGGAGCCCAGCCCGGCTTTCTCAAACCTCCGCAATCGCCCCGCCGCCCCTTCCCCTGTCACACTCCTCCTCCCCCCCTGCAGCGCCCGCGGGCGTCCTCGCCTCCCGGAGGCCGTGCTGCCGCCCGCTTTGGGGGGGGGG